>NC_034425.1:163789-297844 GCF_002078875.1 Numida meleagris
GCTCCCGGGAGGACGGGCGGCTTTGCCCACCGGGGGCTGCGCCCGGCCTCCGCCTCGGTGCGCTTCTCTGCGGCGCTGCGGCCCCGAGCGGCCGGCTCCCTGGGGAGGGACTGGGGAAGGAGCGGCCGTGAGGAGCGAGACAAAGGCCGGGGGGTCTCTCTGGCTCCCCTCCGGCACGGTGCGCGTTGTGCCCTCCCTGGGCCTCCCCTCTCCCCAGG
Source organism: Numida meleagris (assembly GCF_002078875.1). Lineage (NCBI taxonomy): Eukaryota > Metazoa > Chordata > Aves > Galliformes > Numididae > Numida > Numida meleagris. The sequence continues at coordinate 164,008 of NC_034425.1, forward strand.
TGGCGAAGTGCCGCAGGAGATCGCGGGCTGCGCGCGCGGGGTGTGTGCGGCGCTGCCCAAGTAGAACTTGGCGCTGGGGGGGCCGGCCTGGCAGGAGCAGTGCGCCGGGAAGCACCGCGGGCCGCTCTCGGACCGAGCCCTGGGGAGAGGGGTGGCCGCATCTCGAGGAGCGCTGCGTTCTGCTGCGGCCCCGAGCTGGGCTCCTGGCTGCTGCTCGGTGCCTCCCGGGCCTGCGTGTCTCTGTATGTGTTTGTCTGCAGACAGATGTTTAAGTAAAAACAGTTTAATGTTGAACTTGTGGTTAATTTTGTTGTTGTTTTATTTTGATGGAAATGTATGCTTATTACTGCGGGGTAATATTGCCAGGCTTCCCATCTGCACTTGCTGGTGGCAGAGTATTCTTGCAAAAACCATGGCTATTCACTTTTCAGAAAGTTGCAGTGAATACCTTTGGAGTTTTTTCTTTAAAGTTACTCCACTGAAAAATACTCCCTGCTTGAGCAGCGTTTTAACTGGTGTCAGTCTGCGGCCACACAGTGTGGGTTTATGGCTTATTAGTTTAATACAAGAATGGTGGTACTAAGGAATCTGTTTGCGTTTTCCTTTTTAGAGGAGACAAGAAGGGAAGGTTGTGCTCTCTGTGGTGACGGCAGAAGCGCACAGTTTGCAATAAGTCTGTTCTGTGCTGCTGGGGCATGCAGCACCGATGTGGAGGCTGAGGGGGACCTGTTTGGGTGGAGAGCTGATTACACTATCTGCAGAGTTTGGTATTCTTGGAACCACATTGTGATTATTCACTGTCTGCAGCTTCTGCTGTGTGAAGGTCCCATGTTTGCCAGACCAAGGAGGTACCTACTGGGCGCTGGGAAGACGATACCATATGTGTTTACAGTACTCTTCAAAAACACAATCTCAAAACACTTACTGTAAAGTATGCGAGTTAAAAACTTGACTGAAGGTGCAGTTATGCTAAGACCAGAAATAGTCATGTTGCAGTGCTGTTATAACTTGTATTGCCCCCTTTACTTCCACCTGACCCATATTTATGAATCATTGCCCTGAATCCCATGTATCTTCTGGGGTGAGGTTAATTCTGTGCTGACACAAGGACCTGTGATGCAGTGTAAGTTTGCAATGACAGAAATATCCTGTGAGGGAGGACAGTCACTTCCTTTGTAGTTCCTTGAAAGTGCCTATTTAGATGTGAATTCATGGAGCCAAGCCAGTTTGATGATATGCAAGTGTTTGCAGTGAAATCTGGTGTTAAATAAATAGGTTTTTTTTTTTCCTTAAGTTAACAGATATGTTGAGGTGCCCTGGGAGGAGCTGAGGCCTAGGGACCCCAGGTGGCTCCAGAAGTCCTTGTGGCAGAGGTGAGAACGTGGCTGTCACAGCAGTGGAGACGTCTTGAAGCTGACCGGGAGCTTCTTACTAATACCTCGGCTGCACAAAGTGAGGGGAGCTGGGGCAGGAAGGGCTGTTTGCCTCTGCAGGTGGCTCTCTCTGGGCTGGCGGCACCCACGCAGGTCCTGCTGCCCTGCGAGGTGCCACGGCCTCATCCCCAGCGTGCTTCGCTGCTCTCACTGGCTCCCTGTTGACACCAGTGTCTCTGCAATTTGAGCGTTGCAAAATGAATCCGCTGAAAGCAGCGCATCGAGTTTTCTCTCTTTTGGATGCCCGGTGTTTGCTTGTGGTGTGGCTGGGTGAGCATTGATGCAAGGAATGCTCAGGAATGTGTTACTGGGTGGGGACAAAAGTGAGTAGGACTGCCTCAGCGTTGGTTTAATTGGCTTAAACGGTATGACAAGGTAGAGCAGGGAAGTCATTAAACTGCGGAGTAATTATAGTTTAAAAAAAAGTTTTAATGAGTTAATTTTCAGCCAGAAGCATTCTCTAACCCAATTTGTGCAACTGCTGCTGCGAGGGAGGCAATAGGAGCGAGTGGTCAGAAGAGGGGAGCTGCTGCTGCAGCTGGCATGGCCATGAAGGGTTCCACTCCCCAGATAGAGCTGATCTCTGGAGGCCCTCAAGCCTTGCAGTCAAGCAAAATGTTGCTTCAGGTCTTTGTGCCCTTCCTGTTCTGCATGTCCAGCCTCGTTCCCGGGTCTCTGTGGCTGATGGTGTTTGCCATTGGTGCCCATATACCTGGGAACTTCAGTCCTTCCCAGAGCGTCCCCGTGGTAAATGCAGTTTGTAGCTCTGTGTTCACTGCACGGTTGACAGATCAGAGATAAAGGAGAGCTGGAATCTTAAGTATTGAATATAGGTTTTACTTCTTTTTTTTTTTTTGTGGACAAATAGTGGCCTGTTTCGACACCGGTGACTAATGGTGTGAGAAATTGCTTTCCCTCTTAGTTCTGTGCAATGTTAGAAGCCCAGGAACAATCTTGTGTATTTTGTGTCCTGATTGTTCTGTGGACAAAACAGAGGTTCTGTGAGAAGTTTGAGAGTGATTTTAGAAAATGTTAAAATGAAAACACAAGAACAAAACAGTAATCTGAGCAATTTTGCATTCCTCTTATTGACAGAATTAGTGATGGTCTTTACTGCTGATGTTATGTAGAAAATTATCCTGTGAAGAATTATGGTATAAAATTTAGAAATTCAATTAATTCAGAAGTGTAGGTAGAATTTTAATTCTAACTGGGAGCTGAGGAGTCAGTCACTGTATCTCTAGAGCCAAGCAAGAGCTGGAGGCGCTTGTGACTGTGTTGTGCATCCGACTCCTGCATTCAGCATCCCAAGAGTGTTAGAGGCAAACCAGGGCCTCCCAGAGCACTTCTTGCTTCTGGTGCTGCTGCTGCAGGTAATGAGCTGGGCAGCTCCTGGCAGCAGGAGGAGGGAGAGAAGACCCTGGTGCCTCTGGACTGATGCTGGACCTGCCAGGCACAGTGTGGGCACTGCCTCTGTTCTGTGGTCAGAGCCACTCCAGCAGTGAGTGGGCTCATGGGTCTGTGTGCAGACAGGGGCTGGTGGTGGCCCTGGAGGCAGCGGGTGAGGAAAAGGCGGGCGGGTGGACTTCCCTCTCCAGAGAGGTGAGATGTGCAGAGACAGTGAAGGAAATGAGTACTGCTAAACATGGCAATTTGCTTAAGGAACCTCAAAGAATGGAATTTGGGGAACAAGAAGGCAGTTGGGAAGCAAAGAGCAGTGTGAGTAGTAGGTTAGGTATGAAGCAATGTTTGAATAGCCAGTGAAAATGCGACCGATAATGTAGGTAAGAAAACAAAGAAGATAGATTAAAAAAAAGAGAAGGGGAGGAGAAGATTAATCCTTGTCCTTAGTAAGTGATAAACTATAAGTTATCTTTCACTGTGTATTAATGACCTGTTGTTATTCTAATGTAGGTGAAGTTTTAGCAAATGGGAACTGGTTGAATAAAATAGTAAGTTGGCTGCAGTTATTTGTGCCCACAAAGGAATTATCAAGCTGGTGTGTTAACATAGGCTGCTGTTGTAAATTGACAGTTGCAAATTTGTCAGATCGATGTGTGTGTATCAGTTTGGACGTGTTTGCTTTAATTGTAGGAGGTAAAGACCCTTGCCCGGTGAGCAAATGGGCATGCTTCTGTTTGTACCCACCAACTCATCCCTGTGCCATAGCTCTGCTGGGCTGCGGCTGGCCTCCTGTCTGTCTACTTGTGTTGTAGTGCATCCTGTGTGTAGTACTGCTTTCCTCAGTAAGGATTAGCTTTTGCATTTCAGCTTTCCATTTTGGTTTACTTGTGATCAACTGACATTTTCAATATATCTGCTTTCCTGGTAAAGGGGCAGCCCCAAAATGCTAGTTAAGTCTCGTCAGGTGGTAAGAGATTTGTCTGTTACTTTATGCTGACTTGATGGAACTGTCATAGTGGGAAGCACCGCTGTCATATGGTGGGAGAGAGGAGTGCTGTCAGGGAGCAAAAACAACAACAACAAAAAACAAACCCAAAAACCCCTTATCCCCAACTGTCAGAACTTAATTTTACTAAGAAGATGTTCCCTAAATTAAATCCATTTGTCCATATGTGTATAGAGCGAAACATTAATTATGGGAGACTGATGTAACCACATCAAGCCATACATGTATCAGACAAACATAACCACCTTGTTAGCATCTTGTAGTTGGGCATGATTGCTACCTTTGAAGTCAGACATCATCCGTTGAATTTCGGCTTGATAAAATACTGTGGAGGCTTGCTCCTCAGTGAGAGGGGTGGCTGCTATAGCCAGTAGAAGCTGGAAGGAAAAACTGTGAGAGAAACCGCTTGGGGTGTTTGTGTCACACTCTGCCCTGCAGGCAGGAGTCAGCAGCAGAAGCCCATCCAAGTTTCACCACGGTGATGTTTATTGAGAAGGTACAAAAATGTCTGAATGGATGTTCTGCCTTTGGCGCTCTCGAAGGTTTGAGTGTGTTGATATGGACTGTCTTTCAAAAGGTGTTGGTTGTGTTCTCAGGTCTGTACCTTATTCAAAGTACACTGTGTTGTATTCCTCCTTAGCTATGCTTATTTTTGTTGCCCTTCTGTCTACATGCTGGGACCACAGCATCCCCTGTGGGAGGTGGGGATGGCTGTGCTGAGTGACACTGAGAAAAGAAAATGCACTTGGCATTGCTAGCTGAACCTCTTCCTTGGCATTGTGGGGTTGTCATCTAGTTCCTGGGGCAAGGTGCTTCCATGGCTTCCTGCTCAAGGTGGATTATTATTGTCATACAGTCTGACTAGGAGAGGAGAACAGATGTTTCACTAGTTGTTGAAGCTGATGCTGTGTGATTTGGTTCTAACATCTCTTCTACAAATAGAAACTCAGTCTCTGTCAAGGTACTGGTCACCTTCATCTTTAAGTAAACTGGTCTAGTATTTATTACACATTTAAGCTGATTTTTATTCGTATCGTTTTGGTTGATCTATAGTGATAGGCGCTGGCCATGTTGTTGCAACCCAGGGAGTCTCCCTGGGCAGTTACTGAGTTTACCAGCCTGACTCCCACAGCACCTTGCTCCGGCCTGCCAGCACTCCCTGCACAGGGCCCTTGTCTTCTGGCGATCACATCTCTTTTTAATATTGCAGAAGAAATGTGTGAACAGTAGGTAAATGCAGTGCCTGTTGGTCACTGAAAAAAATGCTTCCTTTTTTAAGAAGTGTGTTGCTGTAGCTGGATTAATTAATGTGTGGTAGTTAAGTCATGGTAAATCCCCAGGGAGACGCTTTGCCTGCACTTCTGTACTTCAACTCACAGAGCACCTGAATGCAGTGCCTCTTTGGGGCTTGGACACCGGAACAGCTGGTGCAGGGCCGTCTCTCTGTGCACGTGGGTCTTCAGTGGTGATGGTGTTTCCCTTTGGAGGGTATCTGAAAAAGATTGTGAGGCTCAGCCCTTTTAGTAGGCAACTGAACTTATGTGATTAGGGTGGCCTGGCTGCAGTTGTAGGAGCCTGTGACTGTGGGCAGCCCCAGCACCTCTCTGCCTGTTCAGCTCACTGGTACCTGCACTGTCCTGGCCATGCTGCTCCTGTCCCACCGGGGAATGCCTCGGCCCTGCAATGAGGCAAGCTGGCAGTTGTTTGTGTGGTTTACTGTCCTAAACTTGGCGTGCACAGAGGACAGGAGGGATCCATTTTATACCAAAGTAAGAGAGAAACTTAAACATAAAAGAGAGAAACTTTGGTAGCCAAAAGCACTTGGAATTGATGATAGGGTGAGAGAGAGAACTGAAAACTTGCACTGCTCAGTAATGGAGCACAACCTAGGCAAAAGTGTTGTGTCAGCCTGGGCATCTGCATCTGGGAGCCAGTAATCCAGGCAGACTGCATGTCTGACTTCAGTTTTAACTTTTCACTTTGCTCTGTTTTAAGTTAGCTTAAACTATATCTTGTGGGTACCTGCAAGGTTATCAGGATCCCTACTGTCTGCCATTCTTTTGGTGTTGGGGGGAGGCTTTAGTTTGTGCTACATGATTCCTGGTCTACTTAGGTGCCTCTTAGATCAAAATGAATTTTGCAGTTTGTGCAGCAGCACTGTGCTCGTGTCTCTCTGTGGTTAAGTTGAAAGGTTCATTTATCAGATGTCACAGACTTCTTTAAGTTTCTGTGTGCAGCTGAGAGTGCTTTTGGAAGAAGACTGGACTGTAACTAAGTAAAGGTCCTTGCAGAAACGTCCGCACAGCCTGCTGGGTGCCTGCTCCCTACTTTGACATCGTTGGCCGGGATTTGTTCAGGACCATCATGTGATGACTCAGAGCATCTTCCAAAATGTGTGACCTTGCCTCCTGAGGCCATGGCTCTGCTATTGCTGTTAGTGAGGAAATACAGCATGGTGTTGCCAAGCCTCTGCTCCCCATTTGCCTCCCAGTTCTGCTTTGAAATGAGATAAGGTGCGGTTCTCATGAATGTGTGCAGTAACTTTGTGCTTAGCAGGGTATGGCCCATTAACTTTTGTGTAAACATCAAGGGAGACAGGGAATATGTATATTACACAAATTGCGTATTTATTAGCTGTTAGGTTGATTTCCTCTTCTCCAAATTGAAGCCTTTGTATGTGTCCTTTCCTGGAGGCAAAGTGAGCCCTTCAAGAAGGAGACAACTTGCACTAATCATGGAGTGAACAAAGAATCCAAGCGCCAGGAGTTAGTCTGTGTTTTGAATAATTTATCTGATCTTCCTGAGATGCTTCAGGAGATGCCCTTTGGCATCTTTGGAGGACAGCTGTTGGGAGCAGACACAGTTGAGCTGAAAGGGAATCAATCTTTTTATCGTATTTTGTCCAGGCTTTATTTTTTCTGTAGACCAAAAGAGTTTTATGGTTTGCTTTGGACCTGATTCTCTGGAAGAGTTCTCTGAACTGAATTAGACATCACTTTGTTTTTGGATCAGAGAGCAAAATGTTTGTACTTTGAAGAGCGTTGTGGACAAAGATAAAACAGTTTCCTTTAAAAACACATGGTAATGTTTCTTTGACCTGGGAGGGGCTATGGAATAAGATAAAAGCATTGCATTTGGAAATCCCTTCTGGGGAGCGATGGGACCATGTCTGAGTTTTCCTGTAAAGACCCCTTCCTCTACAGAGTAGTGTCAGTGCAGGACCTGGTCTCGTGCCAAGCAGTTGGAAACCTTGCCCTACCTTTGATGTCCTTGTCTTTCCTCATGTTTCACTTGGAAACTTGGATAGGTGGAAGGCAGGAAGGAGGGAAAGATGGAGTATGAAGATGATCAGAACCGCTTTGTGGAACTGGTCAAGACTGGAAGCCCAGAATGGAGGGACAGGGTGGCTGTTGTCCAGAGCTGAGCAGTCAGGAGAAGGTGTGAAGGTTGAGAAGCAGTGGTGTATCTGTCCATACCCTTGCACTGGAGAGACATGATTTGGGATTTCTTGGGCTTTGAATTGGAAATTCTAAGTCCGTTTGACTTGTGGCTATGGCTGTTTTTTTTTTTCCTGCCTTATGAAAATAAAGTGTAGATAAAAGAATGCGTGAATACAGGTTGTATTTCAGCAAAGACATTAAATATTTCTGGGACTGGTCATTTGCTTTAATGTAGACAGGTCTTAGTCACAAGTGACTTGAATGTGAGTCCGTACCAGAAGTGGCAGCAGGAACTTTGCTTCATCGTTGAGTTGCCAAGGCTCTGAGCTGCTCCCTGTGTGATCCCAGGGCACTGGGGTGGGCTCTAAGAGCTGCTTGACCATGGTGTTATTTCGACTGAGTAAATAGAAGCTTTCTGGGAAGGTTTGTGCTGGGTTTCCCAGTAAAGTCTAATTTAGTACTGACTTCTTTGGTAGTGAAGCTCTAGCTGCCCAGCACTCATATTCTCCAAATAACCCTGTGCTGGGCATCCTGAGTATCTGAGACCCAAACCGAACCGTGGGACACAGATTCTTTTCATCCGCAGCAGTCTTGCAGCAGTGCTGCCAGATTTGTACCCATTGTTAAAACCCAAAAGTTGCCACTGCAATGTCTGCTGAAAGAGTCTACTCCCAGTACTCTGGATCTTACAGGAATGGTAGTTGTGAAGAGAACCTGTGGTGATCTGATGAAGTAATTTTGCCCAGTGCTTCAGAGGAGTAAAGGAATGAATATACTCTAGAAGAAAAGCTCCCCAGTCCCAAGTGTGGTGGTTGTTTTATCTGTCTATGGTTTTGATGTGCTCTGCTCCATGTTAGGACTGAAAGAAAGAAAAAGTCCTTGGAACTTTCTCTTTAAAAATAAATAAATAAATAAAAACCTCAGAATGGGAATGCAGTGGGACCATTCCTTCCCAGCGCTGCCCTGCACGCACGTGTTGCCAGGAGCAGCTGCAGCCTGGCTGGCACAGTAGCCCTGCGATGTCCCGTGCAGGTACTAGCAAGCTGCATGCCCCAGATCCTACCACAGGTTTAATGTTCTGTCTCCAGTAACGATGCCTTTCTGCCACAGACTCCTTGTAAGCGCATCCAGTTCCTCTTTAAAGCGGTTTAGATGCCCCATCTGCTCTGGTTTCCAGAGGACAACTGAAGGATTTCAGTCAGTAGCTAGAAACATTGTCTCAGTGACCAGACCGTGTTGATTTCATTACAAGTTTGTAACTGCTGATCTTCTGTCATCTTATTTTTCAAGATAGGTGCTGCTACTCCTTTCTTAATGCCTTTTACTTGGATGCAGTTCAGTGCTCTGTCCTGACACGCCTTTGGCTGGGCTGGAGGAGCCAACCTCTGCCACCCTTTCCTGGAAACAGATTCTCTGTTCTCAGTGTTAAGAAGTTTTTTGCAGTGACTTTGGAATTTATTTCGTCCTGAGTTTTCCTGCAGCCTTCCACATGGCAGGACCAGGCCAGGTGCAGGGTGGTGCCTGCAGCTGCTGTGCTCTGTGCTGCCTTGGGGCCACAGCAAGAGCCACAGCCGCAGCAGCAGAATGAGGTTGTGCTGGCACCGGTTTTGGATCAGCCCCAAACACAGACGAGTGCAGCATCCCTGATTCTGGGGTGGTGTTAAACAGCATCTTGGCCAAAAGTTGAGAGTCCTGCTGTAGTCGAGAAACCTCAGTCTTAAACCATGTGTTGCAGGTCAGTTTGTTGCAGGTCTTTGGGTGAAGACTTGGGGCAGGTGATGAGCAGCATTGCCTCTGGCTGTTGGTTGCACTCAGATGGCTGGGAGGGTTGAAAAGTGTTCTCTTTGTACTGCTCTGACATCCTTGCAAGGAATTTCACAGCTAGGGGGGTACTTTTTTTTGTTACTGTATGGCACTCAAGTTTTGTATGCAGAACTGATGCATGATTGCCTTTTTTAAGGATCTCTGAGTGAGAAGGAGTTAATGGGGATGAGGACAAGGGAAGAAGATAGCTGGATCTGTGTTGGGGCTACTGGCTGGTATTTTTGCAGCAGTCTTCTGTTACCCAGTGCGAGACCGTGGGGATTAGCTGGGCAGACTCCCAGGCTCCTTCCGTGCTAAGACCTGCCTGCCCTCTGCACAGTGGTGGAACTTTTTTCCAAGGGCTTTCAAAAGCCGATGGGCTTGAAGAATTTTTTTAGAAATGTTGTGGTGCTTGTTTCTTCAACAACAAAGCTTTGTGTCTTCCCCTAGTTGAGGGACCTTGGAAAAAAAAAATAAAACTTGTGTAACACTCAAAAGAATCGTGTCTGGTGTGGCAGCTTATAAGAGCATAGCTAAAAGGAAGGTAAAGGAGTGATCAGAAAGAAAGCTAGCAGTAGATTAAAGTGACATTAATGATTTCTGAGCATGAAAATGTAATCAGAGTATCTATTTTAACAGCCATAGTGCAGCTGAACAGCTCGGCAGCATGCATGCCTGTCCCTCAGCTGGGAACTGAGAAAGAAACACTGAGTAAAGCAGAGGTGCAGGGCTGAGCCAGAGGAATGGGAAGAAATTTTAAGGCAAAACAGCAAATTGGCAATCTGAGTTGCTTTTTTTTTTTTTTTTTTTTGTAGGGAGGAAAAGGAACTTCTCTTGTGGAACAAAATACTGTTTTTTCTTTTTCTTTCCCCCTTTGAAATTTTGATGTTATCCTGCCAGCTGTGTGGCTGGCTGAAGCATTTTTAAAATTTTGACTGATACACTTATATTATTGTTATTAATTTAATTTCAGAGTTTTAAAATTAACATTAGCAGATTTAAGTTGGTAATTTTAATTACTGTTCTTGTTTTCTTCTTGCCCTCTGAACATATTGCCAGTCTGCTTTTGTTGCTCTTCGGTTATTCTTAAGATTTTGCTTGCTATCGTGGAGAAGAAAATGATTAAAACCAATTAATTCTTATTCAGGAGATTGTTTAAGTTGGGGCTGCTGGTGGGAGGGGACACTGGTTATGGCAGTGGTCACGGTGAAGTCCGCAGCTGACAGCAGAAATGTGTGAACATAACATGGCGCATTGCAGGTGACACCAAGTTAGGCACAGCTGTTGATCTCCTTGAAGGTAGGAAGGCTCTACAGACCCTACAGAGGCTTCTGGATAGGCTGGATTCATGGGTTGAGGCCAACTGTATGAGATTAACAAGGCAAAGTGCTGGGTCCTGCACTTGTGTCATAACAACCTCATGCAACCCTATAGGCTGGGGGAAGAGTGGCTGGAAAGCTGCCCTGCAGAAAAGGCCCTACTGGTACTGTTTGATAGCTGGCTGAACATGGGCCAGCAGTGTGCCCAGGTGACCAAGAAGGCCAATGGCATCCTAGCTTGTATAAGAAATAGTGTGGCCAGTAGGAGCAGGGAAATGATTGCCCCTTGTATGTGGCTATGGTAAGGCTGTACTTCAGTACTGTGTTTGGTTTTGAGCCCCTCACTACAAGAAAGACAATGAGCTGGACTGTGCCCAAAGAAGGGCAGTTAAGCTGGTGAAGTGCCTAGAGAATGAGTCTTATGGGGAGCAGCTCAGGGAGCTGGGGTTCCAGAGAGGCTCAGGGGAGTCCTTATTGCTCTCTGTGGTGACCTCAAAGGAGGATGTGGTGGGATGGGGTGGGGTCAGGTCAGTTTCTTTTCCCAATTAGCAAGCGACAGGACAAGAAGAAAAGGCCTCAAGTTGTTCTGGGAAGGTTAAGGTTGGATATTAGAAAACATTTAATCACAGAGAGAGTTACAAAGCATTGGAACAAGCTGCCCAGGGGAGTAGTTGAGTCACCATTGCTGGAGATATTTAAACAATGTGCAGATGTGGTGCTTAGGGGCATGGTTTAGTGGTGGACATGGCACTGCTGGGTTAACAGTTGGACTTGATGACCTTTTGAGGTCTTTTCCAACCTAAATGATTCTGTGATTGTTGTAGAACAACAACCCCTGGGCTGAAGGGGCTGATTCAGACATTGCAAACACCACAGAAGAACATTGGTTTCCATGTGCTAGGTCAGCTGTGCTGGTGAGGGCCGGGCGGATCAGCGCTGCTGCTGGCAGGGCGTGCGGGGCCCACCGAGGGGCAGGCCTTGCTGCTGCTCCGGTGTCCCGCAGGCTCCTGATTCTTGTTGTGTTGTTGCAGTGCCCGTCATTGGCATCATGTCCAGGTCCCCTTTGAGCAGCCCTTGGACTCCTGTCCTTAATTTGTTAGCTTTAGAGGTAAAATGGTCTAAAATGACAGCTGGCAGCTTCCAGAGATGGCATGCGTGTGTATTGGTGCCTGCAGCACTGGAGTCTACTGGATCACAGCTGGCTCCTGCAGACATTGCCGGGTTATCTGCGCGGGGGGAGTTGCAGCGTGGCCATGCCAACTATAAATTGTGGTCGCAGCCAGCTGGACTATACATGCTCAAATATCACCGAGCAGCATTGAGGAACACTTTGGCTTTTGGGGGACAAAACAACCTCTTTAGTTTTCAAGTGTGTTACCTTTTACCACCAAACTCATGATAGTTTTTTCAAGCAGTTTTCTTACGGTGATCCCTCAATAGTTACTGTTTGAGATGTATTAACACGTTAAGGAAACAAAAGCTTCTTGAAATAAACCCATCTCTGGGCTCTTGAATCTGGTTTATGAAATGATGAATCCTGAAATGATGGGATTGCTCTTTAATCAAAGAACACATTCTAATAAACTTGTTTTATGTATGATTTTAGAGTTAATGAATTTTGAAACATAAAAATGATTCTTAAGTGATGTGCTTCTTTGACTTGCAGTAAATGAACAAGAACTTGTCTCTTTTGCTTTAGGCTTTCAGATAAACTTCTGTGAAAAGGCACAAAGTAAGCTACACATTTTTATGGTATTATCCTGCTTTTTATATCAATCTTGGTACTGGGAATGTGTCCACTTTCTGTTCCAACTAACCAACTATGGCAGTCCTACTCCTAAGAGAGCTTCCATTTTTCACACTGCTGATAAAACAAAGCAAAATTAAGCCATTTAAGAGATTGCTTATTGCTGTACTGCTTTACCTGTAACAGAAGAGCAGTGCTCTGGAAGCATGCAGCTGAACAAACGGTGTGTGGAGCACTGGAAATGTGCTGCCTGCTAAATTGCTCTAAATACGAGCTAGGTGGGGTTCGGCTGTTGGATTTGTACTTGTTAAAACTTGTTCTGATCCAACACCTGACTTGCGTTCCTTCACACGGAGGTGAAGAGAATAATCTGACATGTGAGCACCTCAGATTGCCGTCTCAAGAGCCGGCATCTGTCCTGTCTCCCGGGAGCTTTCCCTGTGTGCCTCTCTTGATGAGGGCCTTCCAAAGGCAGGGGAAGGAGCGAGCCCTGGGGTGCCAGCCTGGGGTGACTAATGGAAGCTCTGCAGAATCAATGTTTTCATTCTCTGTCATTGCCTTATGTTTTGTGTTGCTCTGTCATACCGTCAAAGTACCTACTGCAATAAGGTGTTAGCTTTGCTAGAAACCAAGTCTCTTTTTATCCTGAATTGTAGAAATTTGTTGACTGCGCATTTCTTTGAATTTGCATTCAGACTTTTTTTTTTCATTTGTGCTTGACATGCATATTTGTTGCAGCAATTCTAATATCTACAGAGGGAATTAATACTTCTTGACTAGTCAATGTCTTTGGGCTTTCTCTCGGTATACTTTGTGACCAGTGTTCAGACAGGTTTCTCCTGAAGCACCTGTGTATAGAAAACCTTTGTTGTCTGTAGCTTGTACAGACCAACACTTTCTATGTTAGAAAAAGTGAGGAGGACTTTGGCTCCCACGTTATGGAACAGAGCGAGCCCATGTGTCAGAATTGCTCCCCTAAGACAGGATTGGAGTGCAGCTTTATCCTTCAATAGTTTTCTGTTAGTATGGAATGTACAAACCCGTTTTGCAAACTAGATCTGCATGGTAGAATCAGAGTTAGACTTCTAGACTTTTTCTGGTGACATCCCAAGATGACAACTACTGAAATGTGAAAAGAGATGGGAAGAAATCAGGCTCCCAAAAGGAGCAGCTGGCCGCTGAGCTGCATGCAGTGGTTAATGGCTGTGCAGGTGAGACAGAGCTGCAGTGGGGTTTGCTGCTGGGAGCTGCTAGCGTGCAGTGTTTTGGGTGAAACTTGGAAGTTTAATGAAGTTGATTAATATTTATTTAGAACAATGTCCTACTTTTGTAGTCAGTCTTTTACAAATTCCCAGTTATTTGGTACATTAAAAACACTGTAAATGCTTCTGCAGGGTTTTAGTTATTTCCACAGCAGTGCCTTTCATCTAAAGCTGGGGTCTGCTGTCAGCAGTGGACAGCCCTTGTTCTTTGGGGCAATTGACATCTGGAATAAAATGAAAAATGACGTTTCAGAGGGGAAAAAAAAAAAGGCTTTGTCATCAGAAGGTTTTTTGGAATAATGAGATTTTGCAGCGGTTGGCAGCTGGGTCTGACAGTAGGTAGCCCCCGAAGCAAACTGGCAGTAAGATTTGCAGAGAAAGGAATTTGTCATTTGCCTGTTGCAGGAGTAGATGGCCTCTGAGGCTGCAATAAGTCGAGCACAAAGCAGCAGCCAATTCTTTTTGATTGACTTGTGTACTGAATGCATTGATTACCCAAGGGCGTGGGGAGGACATATGAGCGGTTGTGCTGGGGCCAGGAGGAGGCTGTGCAGCTCGTCTTCTGGCTGCGTGGGGCTGCGGGTGTGGACTTGAGGACAGCAGGTGACAAAGCCTTCTCACGTCTCTGTGGATTTCTGATGTCTCTGTTCTCGAGGTGCAGATTTGCTTGTGTTCCTAACTCCTGGAGTGCCAGCAGTGCTGCTTGTCTGATGATGGTGTGCTTCCCAGCTGTGCCCCAGGAATGGGGAGCACAGAGATGGTGCCAGGAGCTCCCTGTGGCCATGCACCTGGATCCAAACACCTCCATTAGATGGTTTTGCTGAGCTATGAGCTGGGAAATCAGAGCTGGGAGGCTGCGAGCATTACCAACACCATAGTAGTGCCTGCCTGTCAGAGCACTGCGGTTCTCTTCAAAAATGGTGAAAGTGCATAAGAGCACTTTCAGTTTGGATGCATGGAGCTGGATACATGGGGTGCATGGGTTCTTTGGTGCTGGGGACTGCCTGGTGAGCACCATTGGCTTGGGCTGCGCTTCAGGAGCTGTACGGAGGGCAGCAGGAGCAGTGCAGGACACCGAGCTGGAGGGGTGTCCCATCTGCAGCCTGCAGAGTGCAGATCTGCTTCCTGGAGAGATGTGCTTCTGTGGAAGTAACCCCTGTTGTGCACCCTAGGTGGTCCTTGCTGGTCTCACTGGTGTTGCTGCTGGAGCAGGAGTGGCACTGTGGGCAGTGGGTGCCATCCTGAAGAGGTGGCAGAGAGCTGCAGTGATGGCGGCTGGTTTCTGTTTTAGACTTGGAATGAGTGAAGCAAGGAGTCAGTTATTAGGAAGGTACAAGATTCGGAAAATTCTCTTGACCAAGAAAATACAGGATTTCCTTGTGCCAAAAGTTGTTTGTGGCAAAGACAGGTTTCAATGTAGAGTGTTTTCCTTTAAAGTACTGTTGACAGTTACGTAGTGACAGTTTGATCGCCTGAATTATCCCCTGAGGTATATTGTAATTGTATTCTTTTCTTTAAACAAGACTTTAGAGTGTTAGGAGCGTTAGTGGACTCTGCGCAGTGTGTATACATGTCACATTTATTTAGAAGGAGATTGTAATGAAAGCATTCACGCATTTGTGAATCCTCTCTCTTACTTCAGCTTTCTGTTCTACAGACGAATTTTTAGGCTGTATTTCCCAGCTCTTAGCGAGGACGACAGGAGCTGTTGTGTTTTATTTCTCTTCAACTGCGTGCTGTTGGGTGAGACAGGAGTTCTGTTGATTTTCTGTTGAGCTGCCTTTGAGAGATCAAGGCAGTAAAGCGTTGTTTTATTAATAAAGCACTGAACGAGGGGGAAAGGTTGCAGCGGATCAGCTTCCCACGGCCGCAGTGGGACAGCGTGCTTTCACTGCCTCCCTGTGTCTTTGCATCTGGAGGGGCTGGCCCAGCAGCTCCACTTCCCTGCACTGCCGGCTGGGCCAGGCCTGCGCGCCGCTTAGGGCGGCTTCTTTCCTATTTGTTGTTTGCCGATAACTTTGTGTGCTGAAAGAAAAACACTGCTGCCTGCAAGAGGCGAGGAAGTGGACAGGGCCCATTCTTTCTTTTGTATTGTTTTGGTGTTTTTTTTTTTTTTTTTTTTTAGGGTTTGCAAATATCAAACTTTTTAAAATGTGTTTCCAAGACTTCAGTATTGCGATTGCTTCTCAATTTAATTTTATTTCTCCTGTTGAGACACTGTGGAGTTAATGTAACATTAAAGGGACACCGCAGTGGAGCACGTTCTTGCAGGCTAGCTGTTCTGCTGCTTTGGCTGCCATGTGAGATTTCTCTAACTGTGATGTGTGTGAGATGGCACATGGGAAGTGGCAGCCCCTGCACTTCGTGGCAGCAAGACCTGTGCTTTTGTGAGTTTCATGTCGGCTGCATACTCTGGTTTCGTTCTGATAACCAGTCAACATCCTATATGTAAGTTTTCCTGCTCTGAGTGTTCTCTCTGGACTGATACGTACACTGTGTTTGATACAAAGTGCACTTCAAGGGGCACCTGAGACTTAAATGTGGAATAAAACAGCATGTTCCCTAAGAGCGATCTTCAAGCCTATGTGTTGTCCAGTTTCCTGCTTGGTTACTGTTAGGGCGTTTCCAGATTTTCTTGAGGCTGTTTTTGAAGGAACAAGGGCGTCAGAGAGGCACCAGAACTGTCCTGTGTGCCAAGCAAGGATGTTACAGAATGAAACAGGACGTTTGGTAGGCTGGCGTCCCTTTAAATTCTCACGTATGCTTACATGCATCCTTGAAGGTCCCTTCACTGCAACACTGGCCGGTGTTTTGTCTGATGGAGGAGCAGTGTATTGTGGAGAAGGTGTCTGAAAAGCTTTTCGTTTTTAAGGTTTCACCTCACCATGTCAGGTTGCACAGTGGATCTCAGGCCAGAAGGATTTTCTTGTCTGCCATTGTTGTTGGTGATTTTTCTGTAGCAACTCCCTCTTTCCTGTTTGCACTGTTCATATGTTTGTAGACTACTACGTTTATTCTTCCTGCAACAGGCTACAGACAGACTTCAGGTCTTCGTCCTTGCTCGTTGAACTCTGCCCCAGGTTGGTGGCAGTGACCAGCACTGGTTTAATAATTCCAGGGCCCGGCTTTTGCTGTGGTCTGGTGTGATGTGTTGGTTGGGCTTGATCATCTTGGTGGTCTTTTCCAATCCAAATGATTCCTTGATTCTGTGATCAGTTCCTTGCTACTGGGAGCAACCAGAGCAGCCTGTTGATGTCCCAGTGTAAATCTCAGAGCTGAGAACTTCGCTGTAAATGAAAGAGAAGTTTCAGGACATTGTGGTTGTGGGGGGCCCTGTATGCCCCATAGTGCCTGCTGCCATGCTGTGTTATGGACACTGCTGAGAGGCAGTTCCCTGTCTCCTGCGGATGCTGTGCTTCTTCAAAGTGTAATCTGAGAGTTAGGAAACGTAGTCCAAAACTTTGCATGGCAAGGAGCCCTTACGGACGGAAGCATGATGGAGTTCTTTTTACAGGAAATTGAAAGACTATGATTTTATTCATAAATGAAGAATTTGAATTATTTGCTGTAATTTAGAACACCACTCATTCAGTCCCTCTTTCCTCATCCTTGAGCCCTGGAAGGAGAAAATTTCAGCAGGGAGGGGGATGGCCGGGATTTACCTGTTCTCTGTTTTGCTTCCAGTAGATGTTAGTTCTCACCAACGCTGGCTGCTTCTAGTAGATGTTGAAAAGACACTAACAAAAGTAGTGGGGGCTGAATCTGCATCTCCATTTCCTGATCCAGCCTGGTGTAATTCACATATGTGGGACTTTAAAGAAAGAGAAATTCAACAGGATGGGCACGGCTTGCATTCCCCAGACTGAGTTTATAAAATGTAGAGTCTATAAGGAGTTTCTCTATGGGAAAGGGAAGCTATTTGGAGGTATTCAAAAACTGGTCATCAGCTGGTCAGAGAAGTAACATATGATGTATGCATCAAAACTCTTCTGTTTTTCTGAGGATGCTGAACCTCTGCATCTTGTAAGCAACTGGGAGCTTTGGGTACTGAACAGCTTCCATTGTGCCCAGGTATGTGCTCTACAGGGTCTCCTGTAGTCATCTTCCTTAGTAAGGCAGTCTGGGAGATGAAGGCTGCATAGGTTTTGATTAGCTACATGGGGTATGTTTCTACATTCATACAAAGCTCCTTCTATAGCAGTGAGCTTTCAAGGCCATGAACTGTGTAATCCCCACATGCTCAGCCCCAGGGAAATGCAAAGGAAGAAGATGTAAGAAGCAGTGGTCTTAAAAGAAGGCGAGGTGGAATTTCTTGCAGAGGGAGCTGTTTTTTTGTGGGTTACCGCCCTGCACGTTACGCGTCTGATTTAATGCTCTGGTTCCAGGGTGAATGACAAATAGTGTTGTGAAGGAGGTAGCATTGCTCCTTTCACTCTTTCCTGTGTTGGCTTGTAGCGAGAGTAGCTGACAGTGAAGGTGGTGGGTATAGCAGGCTAGGTGGAACACGGAGAAAAAGGAGTCAGGATTGAGCACCTGCGGGGGAGGAAGCAAGGTGGTGCTTCTGGTGTTGACATGGGCACAAAGAGACTGAAGATCCTGCTGTCCTGGCTCTTCATGTTCCCAAGGTCAGGACTTCCCCCTGTGTGACATCAGTGCTGACCATGGTGAGGCAAACCTCACGTTCAGGGCCTGCAAATAATGCTGCAGTGTAAATGAACAGCAACTGAAAGGCATCTTTGTATAGTAATAAAAATACAGTTTTTTCCTCCAAGTGTGCTTGGGAGGGAGTTGGATAGTGTCCTCCTTCACCTGTGAGCTAGCTACTGATCTGAATCGATCCGTTCCAGTTGGTTCCATCCCCTCCCCAGTCACAGGATCTGAGTTCTCTGCTTAGAGTTGTGCCGACTGTTTTAGCAATTTGTGTTCTATGTTGCTTACAGCTGCAGAAGACTTTATGACATTGTGTGGAGTTGACTGTTGCAGAAATCTTGGTTTGGACCAGCTTTGGTTCTGTGCTGCTGCTCAGTTCCTACTTAAGAACTTTCAACATTGTCACATTCCACCTCTACTATCTTTGCTAACAAAAATGAAGACTTCTGCTATTCTGTCTGACGTTTCCCTGCGTGTCTCAGTGGTGTAAAACAAGGGGACTGCTCCCATAGTAATATGCTTATTACTAATTGATACTGCAGGCTTCAGAAGACAGCATAAATCTCAATATATATATATTTTTAATGAGCATGCAAGGAAGGCAGTGGTTTTTTTTTTGTTGTTGTTTTTTTCCTGTTAGAAATCTGAAACCAAGAGCTGGTGTTTGTAGGGCAGCGTGGCTGTGCGTAGTGAGGCCTCTGTGTGCCTGTCAGGCGTGAGTTATTTTGGTGCTGAGAAATAACTGAAGTTATAGATGTGCTTGGCAGTTTCTACTGTGTATCGGCATGAGGAAGTACATTTACAATTACAATGAAGTAATTTCAGTGGAAAATAGACCAGTGTTTCTGTGTTTTTTTTTTTTTTTCTTTTTCTCTTCCCCCTGCTGTGTGAATTTTTCTTTGCTTTTCTAGAAATCGGAGATGGAAAAGCAAAGTACTGTGTGCTCTGAGGAGAACTGTAAAGGACTCATGGCCACAGTGAATGCTTTCTGGAGGAAAGCTGCAGTGCTGCATAGCACGCTTCCCTCCCAGCATCAGGAATCTGCTGTCTTGTGAAAACAGCATGTGAGCGAATGAGGGGTCTTGGGCCCAGTCAGACCAGGCCAGTGCTCTTCAGGTCTAGCTCTTACCTCCTGAGTGAAAGCATATGTCTTTTTCTGAAATTGTAGATTGGAGTGGAATGAAAAGAGATCTGTGCGTGTCTACATGTACAATATTTGAAGCTTAGCAAAAAAATGATTTGGGTTTAACTGTGTAAAAGTTCTTAGAAGGAGTTAATAATAAAGTACTTTCAAAGATGACTAAAAACTTCCATATATTTGTAGATTTGCATTTTGATTTGTTGTTTAGCAGCTGCTCAATTGGAATTCAACAGAACTGAGCAAAAATGTTTTTTGGGAACATGTGCTTATAAGGTTTTAAGGTACAGAACAAAATCTTTCCCAGTGCAACACTGCAAAATCTTTCCCAATGAAGTGGCCTACAGCTTTGTTGTGAGAGGCAGCACTGAGCTCTGGGGCAATGACAGGCCCTGAGGGAACAGCATGGGGCTGTTAGGGGAGGGCTGGGGGGTCAGGGACAGAGTGTGCCACAGGGGGCAGTGGGCATGGCACAGCTGCCCAGGGTAACGGGCACGGCCCCGATGCCGGAGCTCTGGGAGCGCTTGGACACTGCTCTCACACATAGGGTTTGGGTTTTGGGTCGTGCTGTGTGGGGCTGGGGGTTGGACACGGTGATCCTTATGTGGGTCCCTTCCAACTTGGAGTGCTCTGTGATTCTATGAATGCAGATAGATAAACATGTTTTTTAAAAAAAAAAAAAAACTTGCAGCTGAGACCACGTTTTCAGAAAGGGTCAGCTCCTTCTTTGAAACTAATGGTTAGATGTTCAAAAGAACAGGACGCGCAGGGGTTCACAGAGAAGGAAACTAGCTTACTTGGAGCAGATACTAACTTGAAAATTTGGCTGGGTATATTTCTAGCTATGCATAGGTATCAGGTGATAGTATTTGGACAAACAACCATATGTCGCAAAGATCCTGTCACAACATGGAGGTCTCCTGCCCTTGCACTACAGAGGATTCTTTCTAATGGAAGTAGTTGTCAGCTGGAGAAAAGAAGCTCAGTGCCTGGGTCAGAGCATCACCCTTGCCTGCTGGAGTCATGGTGAATGCTTGCTGCAGTATGAGTCCGGTCACCCAGCACAAGTTGTTCACAGTGCTTTATTTGTGCCTGTTAGCGCAGCGTTTTCATACACGCTCTGCTTCGCCAACCAGTCAGTGGAAGATAGCACATGCTGCTAACTCTTGGTTTATCTGCAACTTGGAAAGGTTTCTGAGGTGTTCCCCTCCGCCTCCCACTGTCCAGTTTGAACCATCCGTTTCAAAACAATTTGATCCCTTTTCTTAAATCTGCTTGATGTACCCGTCATGGCTTAAAAGTAAAACCAGATGACAAAGTTGCAGTGCTGTGACTGTTAGGTGACCCTTGGTCTGAGGGCTGACCCCAGCATTGCCAGGTTCTTCATTGCCTGCCTTGCTCGCTCATCCTGTGCTGCCAAGCTGCATCTCAGCTTTCCTGGGCTTAGAAACGAGGATGAGACCTGTGATGCTTACCCTCCACCCTAAAAGATGGTCTGTGTGCTCTGGTGGTGCTTTGGTACCTGCACACATTGCAGGAGGGTGGCTGAGGGCTTTTCTCAAGAGGAGCTGTGAGTGTAAGAGTTGTGCAGGGAGCAGGAGCTGTTAGGGATCGGTGTTCTCTGCACTGAAACCACTTGTAGAAAATCACTATTTCTTGGGCAGCACATGGATGGTACAAGGCTTGAAAAACAGCTAGTTTGTTTAGCAGGCTTCTTAAGAGGGGGTGACAGAAACGAGGCCTCCTGTGCCATGGAGGTGTGCAGCAGGGTGTTAGCTGCTGTGGCACCCCGTTGGTGAGGGGCTGGGACCAGCCCTTGGGAGGAGCATCAAAGAGACGTGCAGAGGCAGAAGCTTCACTCATTTTTATTGGCTTCTTGGGGAACATTTTGTTTAAATTAGCCCATATTTGCTCTGCTAATCCCACCTGAAACATCAGCGAGTCACTGCCCTGACAGCCTCTTTTGTGTTAGAGTTATCAGCAATTACACATCCTAAATCCAAAGCTGGGTGTCAGGAGGCCAAGGGCTTTCTTTGCTCTTTCCTAGGACAGCAAGGGAGTGCTTGCTAACCTCTGGTGTTTCTTGTTTCCAGCAAGATCCAGTTGTGGTCTCTTGTCTTCCAAATTGAAAAACCTGATACGATAGCCCTGAGGTGAAGAGAATCAGCTCCTCCCCCTGGGATAACCATGCCTTCAAATGGAAAAGCCCCCATGCACCCGGTGCCGGCCGCTCTGCCCAGCACAGGGCTGCGGGGCTCCGTGCTGCACTGAGGTGCGTAACAGCCGGTGGGATGCAGCTGTGATTGACGTTGCCACTTTTCTGGCATAAGGGAACCAGAGGGATGATGGAAACATACTTGTTGCTTTGTCCAAAGCAACTAAATCCTTTCCACTGACCTTAAGCAAAGGCCTCAAGGGCAGATTTTTTCCCTTGCTTTTAGTCTAAGTGCATGCTCCTAAAACTAAAAAGAAAAAAAAAAGTCATCCAATCCATCCTCAGTGCTTTTCCTCACAGTATAATCTGTAATTTGTTGTTGTGGTTTATTACAAAAAAGCACCTGGTGCAGCCCTTTGCATAATTAATTACTGTTTTACATCAGGAAGGGCTCCAGATGCCTCACAATAAATTCCCCAGGACAGCGTCACCATTTCCTTCTGACAGCTGCTCAGGTGTGGTCCTTATAGGATGATGCTGCAGCAGGAGGAAACACAACATTGCATCAAACACAGGTAGCACGATAATTTTGCAGTATTTGTCACAGAAACAAAGCACGTCTTTGAGAATAGCCCCATTTTCACAGGTGTGTTCTCCATCTGTACCTCCCATGTGCTGGCCGGGTGAAGTTGCATGTAACAAGTGCACCTTCCAAGTACTCTCCGTCAGTGTTTCATTTGCCTTGGCGTTGGGTTGTGTCTGAGTGGTGTGTTAATGCTCTCCAGCTAGAATTTGCCTGAACTCCCATTTTGGTGGAAAGCTGACTTCTCGCATTACCGTTCTGTTCTCTCTGGGCAGAGAACTGCCTGCCTGTCACAGCTGGGCACAGCACTGCTTTGCACATTGGTGCACACATATGGTCGTCCTGTTAAGCTCAGCATGTAACACTTGTCCAGGAACTGATTCAAGCTCTTTTAGCACAGCTGATATGCTCCCAGAGCTCCAGTAGTTTTAACTTTGTTTATGGCTATTCATTTGGGTGATGTTTCCATGCAGGGTAGCATCAGGGATCGTAAATGCTGAAGGCTAACGCTGGATTTCAGAGATTTCAGAGACTTCATTCTTAGGACTTTGCTGATAGGAGTTTCTAGTCTGAGGGAACTAATCTTAATCTGATTGCAGTTTCTTGCACTCGAAGCCTAACCTACTTTAGAAAGGCTTTGTAGGAAAGGTATTTATAGAAGCTGTTGCAAGTGCTGCTGGGTGTAGCATAAACCATGTATTGCAAGTTACAGAGGTGCATGCGTGCTGGTACAGAGAGCATCTGTGCAACTGTGAGCCCTTCCCATCTTTAAATCACTGTTAATCACGTCTTGCTCACATTTGGTTGAGTCCAAGTGCTTTACATTGCAGTGTTTTCATGACTGGTGAAGGTAACGATCAGTAACTGTTACAAGTCCTGGCTGATCTGGGCTTCTCTGCTTTTGTGGAAGCACACTGGGAGCTGCAGATGAATTATGGATAAATACTCTAATAAGGTGAATTCTAAAAATGAGTACATTTAGCATATTCTTGGAATGCAGAATCGTCATCTTGGATCTGAATTCTGGCTCTTGGACTATTCTAAATCAAATTCTAAATCATTAAGGGTAAATGGATGTCAGTAACAGACAGACTGGAGATGTTTGTGCTATTATTCATCAAAGTGAGTTTCTGTAGATACAGTTTTTACAAACTGTTAACTGAAATTTCAGTTCTCTCCTTCCATTCGTAGTCCCCAGATAAACTGCTGTACGTCCTGAAGTTCCTCATGTTTTGTTTCAAAATTTGACTAGTTTTTATTTTTAAATTAGCATGTCCTGAGGGCAAGGCTGGAAGTCTGCTTTACTCTCAAATTAGTAGTGCTGATTTTGGAGTACCTCCATGAGCAAGACTGGAAAGGAAGGAAATCTAACAGCAAAATTGCAGATTGGAAGGGCTTATGGGAAAGTAGTACTGCATTGGGAGCAACAGAGACAGCAACGAATCCTGCCTGCAGCTCTGAACACTGGTAAATGTCTCCACATCAAAGCATGCATTTTGTTAGCAGAAAAGATCTAACTATCTGAATAATAAGAGGCGTTGGAAGAGCAGAGGGATCTGTGTTGTATCATTTTCTTCTTGATCAGACCAGGTATTTTGCAGTTTTTGGTTTAAAAAGGTGACCCCAAGCATTCAGCTTCTTTCTCAGACTGAAGCAGGTCACCCACCTGCCTGGCCTTCTGACATCCTTTCCTCCTCTTTTCACTCTTTGTTGACATGTTTTAGCTTAATCAAGCAAAGATAAGAAGACCACAAAGCTATTGCAATTCCTCTGGTTATCTCCTGCTGTTTTCTGCCACAACTCATTTTTGGTTTTATTTCTGTTTTCTGACTATACTAGTGCAAGGAAATAAAGCGTAAACTTGCTTTCTGGCATATTGTTGCTCTGCAAACAGCAGAGAGACTTTGGAATCCACAGAGAACCGTCACATTTGCACCGTGACAGTCACGTTCACACTGTGTCAGGTGGTTGATATGGCAGATTTGAACCAAGTGGAAAGCACTTCGACAGGGGTCAGTTTGTACCCCTGCAAGACAGAAACCTAGAAGAAAATCCATTTATCTGGTGATGTTTTGAAAAGCTTACTGCTTGGAAACCGAGCATTTTCTTATGTGTAGCATGGGTATTGTGACCATAGTTGTTGAGGTGTGGTGTGCAGGAATGGAAGTAAGGAAATTCTAGGAGAAAAGTGGTTGTTTTGTCTTAGGTGGTGGAGGTGACTTAGAGCCTTGGAGAAGTTGTACTTGTCTGTGGTGAAGTAAAAATAATAGTATGGAATGTTACTGCAGGAATACCTCGTGCTGCATGTTATCTAGGAAATAACTGTTTCCTCTAAGACAGGTTGGCTGTGGTTGTGGTAAAGTAGCCTCAAAATGAGTGATGAGAGCCTAATTGCAGAGCCAAGTGCCTGGATTAATCCTGGTGATGGATAGCAGCACATAAATAATTATGTACTTAACCTAGCATCCACTTACTCATGCAGCAGGAAACAAGTGTGCTTTGTGAGCCCCGGTTGTTCTGCTGTAGCCATTGTGCAGATGGTCTCCGGTGTGTGCTTGGCAAGGCTTCCCAGCTGCTTTTCTCTCACGGGGTCCTTTTTGGCACTCGGTCAATGAAATGCCAAGGGATGTGCGGTTGTTGAATTGCAGGGCACAGGGAAAGCATCCTCTGTTACTTCCGTGCCGTGTAGCAGCCTGACACTAAAATAGTGTTTTGTTTTCTAATCCATTTTAAAGAAGAACACTATTATTTTATGATTGTAGTGATTTGGAGTAAGTATTACTATCACGTTACAGATAGAAAATTAGCTTTACATAAAAAAAACCCGTTTGCACTCTGAGATAAGTGCAACCTAGGGTAGTTACAATCCTGGTTAGATGCCCTCAAAACATAAGCTTCTGTTACCACTTCAACAAAGCAAAGGCCATCTTGCATTCAAAAAATAATACCATTGTGATCATTAACATGCAGCTTAACAAATCTGTCAGTCAAAATTGGTAAGACCTTATCTGAAAAACTGTCATAGTTTCAGGTCTGCTTTTGAGGTCTAGCCTCGTTTATGAAAAAGCAGCGTGTTCCAAAATGAGGGCTGTTGCTTTCTGTTTTTTTTTTTTTTTGAATGTTTGCTTCTCTGGTGTATTCACAATTTTCAGAGATGTGAAGGTTAGAACAGTCACTAATTAGAATTCCGTATTGTTAGCAAAACCTCTAAAGGATGTTTGATTTACATGAGGTGGATCTTTCTACAGCATGTCTTAGGGCAACACAGTGCATGCAGCCTTGATGGTGAGAGCAGCATTACCTCATTTCAGAAGCAACACCAATCCTTGGCCTTTTTATTTTAGAGGAAAGAACAGAGTGGTCTGAATTTAATCTGTCTGTGGTAAAATCACCAGGAAAACTCATATATCTAAAGAAGCTCTTTTGCCTCCATTAGCTTTGAGTGAAGTCTTTGCAAGGAGTGAGGGCATGGAGTTTTCAGATCTTCTTTGGAATGAAACTCACAACCCAGACTGGGTAGGTAAAGTGCTTGATTTTGAAAGGCTACTGAGGAGGAAAACATGCCGTGTTGTTTCATGTACCGTTTTGTTTACAGTATGTGTGAATGGAAATTCCCAGCATTTTTCAGCATGATCATGTCTCCCTTAGTCTTTTTCCTTGTTAATAACTTGAGGAAAAAGCAAACCATCCTGCTTGCTTTCCGGAGGTAGGTCATGCTTCTGCGTTTATTGGATTTGTAGAAAATCCAGGTCCAGGTGTTGAATTGACATCGTTGAAACTATTCTTAGAAACTTAATGACATAGTAATCCATAGATTGATGTTTAACGGTGATTTAAAAACAAAAGTACACTCAGTATGAGGAAACGTAGTGCATAAAGGGTGCAGGTAGGTAAAGAATGGGAACAGGTCTTCAGAAGAGGAAATTTTACTGATTGGAGCTCATAGCTAATTGCGTAGCTTTCAGTGTTGGGCCACTTCAAGGACAAATGCTCACGTCGTGTAAACGTTGTGGTTGGAAATGGAAAATCTTATGGCACTGTACTGTTGCCCTTGGAAGAGAAGGATAGTGTTTCAGGCATGTGAATAAAACAAAACCAGAAGAATGATTAAAGCTGTAAATCACCGGACCCAGTCTGAGGGCAGAATTACCCCAAAGCAGACCAGCTGTCAGCACCAACAGTGGCATTTCTCTGTATTCTGATGAACAGGTTTACTTTTGGGATGAACAAAGCCATTCACCGATCACCCTCTTGCAGTGTGTTCACAGTTTTTAAAAGCAAGCATCTTACTGTTTGTCTCCATGTAGTCCTGCAGCCTAGTCCATACTGTGCAATCTCATTTGAGTAACATGCCCAGGAAAGACACCTTGGGAGCACTGAGCTCTGCAGTGCTGCTGTCCTCACCATGGCCCGTTGTGCCTCATGCTGTGTCCCCGGGTTGGGCATCCTCACTGACCCTCTTATCTCCCATCAGTAGTGATGAAAGATCCTGTATCATCAGCTGGGGCGTTGTGGAAATCTGCAGGTGAATTGTCACCCAAAATTGACATGTTTATTTTTGGTGGTTGATGCAAAGCTTTAAATAATTTGGTTTCGTGCTGTTGCATTTCCTGCAAATCTCTTGTGTGGCATTTATGAGTAACAGATCAGGTGATGCTTAGAAAATGCAGCGTGTATGCAGGTATTTCCAAACAGCTGACTGTATTCCAGCAGCACTGAAGCTAAAAGTATGCATCAATAGTTGAAAAATAAACGGTATTATAGAGGAAATAGGAGATGATCCCAAAATGAAGATGCCAAACAGAGAAGGTCAGAGGAGCACTGTGGAGCTCTGTATGCTGCAGGCATGTCTGGGATGGTGGGTAGTATTTCATGGCTTTGACTTCTAATTAGCTTTTCCTCTTCCCGTTGTCCTGGAGTTGCTAAAAACACATGTCCCTTCGTGCAAAGCAGATGAGCAGTGCAGAGTGGGATGGTGCTTCTCCTCAGGCCTTGTGGTCTGCTGTGTTCTCTGCTTTTCCCAACAGGCCCACGGTATGTTTAGGAATATGATCTGCACTTCAGGGCACAGGCAGAAAGGTGCTGGAGTAATTTGGGTATTGGGTCCATTGCTGAAGGCCGATGCCTTGTGAGGTGGGCAGTTGCATTCCCCAACCTGCAGGTAATGCTGAGGGTTTCAGGCCCCTGCCCAGGAAGGGAGTACCTCTGGGAGGTTTGGGCTCGGAGCCCTGGGAGGCTGCGGGCAGAGGAGGCCCTGGTTGCACTGGGTTGGTGTGGGGCTGCCTGGTGCATAGATTTCCTGAAGCCACATGGGAACAAGGTGGGACTTTTTGCAGCCCAGGGCCGGGAAGGGGCATCTCACTTCTGTAGGCTCTGATTCTGCTGGTGCTTAAGAAATACATAGCTGGTGGCTGGAGCAGTGCTCAGCAGCTTTCACCCCCATTTTCACCTTCCTATTTCTTTATGTTTTTCTGCGCAGTGTCTCAGCTGGCTGCAGAGCAAAGCTTTCTCCCGCCTGGTCACTGCTCTGATGGGCTGAGCTTTGCTTTCTGCTCAGTGACCCACTTGGCAGTAGGAGCACACAGCCTATCTCCTCCATCTTCACTTAAGCCTGATTATGCTTAATTTGCTGTGAGGCTGAGGAAGGTCAGTGCTTCTGCAGCTGGGGTTTCATATATGACATCCAGCGCTGCCCCTTCCCCTTTGCTGTCTACCCTGGATCTGGTAGGCATGTCCAGGCTGTGCCAAGTAGGGCGAGTCTCTTTGGCCACCTGGCTGGAGCTAAGCTCAGTGTGAAATCTGTTTAAATGAAGATTGTGCATGCAGGGAGCTCAGGCCCTGATGTGGAGGGGCCGCATGGCTGTTGGTAGTTTTGGCTGCTGATGCTGGTCCTCCAGTTGCCACAGAAAGTCCTCGGGACACCTCGGTTTGGTGAGTGAATTGAAACGGGACAGGGAAAGACCTTGGGGTGAGAACTGATTCACTTTCTTGATTCCTGTGTCCCTAACACAAGTTATGATTTGCTAATGTCATTGTGAAATGTGTTTTCCTTTTCTTACGATGTGTTATAATTTTTCTGTTTATTTCCAGATGCTCTTACAAAATGCTGTTTTGTTGCTGACAAAAAGTTTACTTTATGTTCATTGTCTCCCAGGTAAACGCAAAGCACTGAAGTTAAATTTTGCAAATCCACCTTTCAAGTCTACGGCAAGATTTACTCTAAACACTTCTGGAGTTCCTTTCCAAAATCCACACATGTGAGTATAAAGCCAAAGACACAACTAGTGAAACATCTTTGAAATGATTTAGGCAATAAACAGTTATATTTTAAATGCAGGCTGAATACTTCAGTTTTTTTAGGTTGTTCAAATCTGTCCATTTGATTCACTGTAGAAGAGTGGGGTTTTTTTGTTTTGTTTTCAGAATTGAAAAAGGTTAAATTTGGGATCTTCCTCTTACACTGGAGCTACTGCCATCCAGAGTTGATTAACTTCAGATAAATTGTAGCTGATAATGCAAGACCTGTTCACTGTCATTTTCCTGTCTCTTTATCCACTGCTTATTATTTTTCGTTAGAGAGATGTTCTTGTTTCTGTGTTACTTGTGAAATACATAACTGTGCTAGGTTCTTTAGGACTAAAATGAATAAAAGTTTGAGGAATGTAATTCTACCAACAGGGAGATTCAGGGGAGTTATACATTGATTAGCCCTCACTGAATTTTCTAGATCTCTAGCTTCAGTATATTCCTGTCTAAACTTTGAATGCAAGTGTGGCACAGAGCTGTTCCTGACACTAGTAAATAATAGTAATACCTTGTCACAGAAAGTATTAGCTTTATATCCTCAGATCCACCAATCTAGATTGACGGGTGACACATCCACAGCCTGTTTCTGTGGCAGAATGCAGATAGCTTGCAAAGATGTCCCGAGCTTTTCAAGTTCCCTGCCAAGTCTCAAGAGTTCTGTCAGTGGCAAGTCTCAGAAACTGCACCTGAAGCTTCCCTCGTGCCTGGACTCTTCAGGGTGTCCTTGGTTATAGAGTGCTGCTGCTTTGCTGTGCATGTTGCTGCCTCTTTTCCTTCAGCTTCGTGCCTTCTGCTTTCCCAGGATATATCCTCTGTGGTCTGTTCCTGTTTCAGGGAGCTTCTGTTATGCTGGAGATCTTCAAGCAAGTTTTACCTGAGTTAGAAACATGTTTCTGATGAGTTATTGCTGGTATTTACAATACCTAAAAATTTTATGGGCTATTTTTGAAGATTCCTCTTACCATTCCAAGTGATGCTTCCAGCAAGTCCTCCTCTCTCTTTCTTTCTGTTTTCTTCTCTGAAATAGAGTACGCTTTCTGGTTGTGAAGGTAGCATTTATACATCCACTTTTTGTGTGTCTCCCTCAGTATCATTAAACCCTTGTAGCAGTCTTTTGTAGAACCCCCACCTTCTTTCCTCTCTCAGGGCTCCATATATACATTGAATAAGGGGCTTAGTCTCAACTAGTGAGTCCCCAGCATCAGCCATCTGTAGGGCTTTGACTTGCCTGTGTTTACCTCCATGGATCTCTGTCCTGGATTCACTTGAAGTCACTGTGGCTCCTGTTTATCATGGAATAGATTTCATTGTTGACTGGTGACATCTTTAGTATCGTGTTTGTGCAAGTGCCCGTCAGTGTTGTCCATTAAGATATCACTGCTCTGTCTCCGTGGGAGCTGCAGTCAGTGGTAGCGGTTGGATCCTGAGCTGGTTAACATTGTAACTGCTTTAAAGGACTTGGAAATGTTTGGGGTTCGATATGATAGCTATTAAAGTGCCAAAAGTAATGATGATGCACCTGCATTAAAATTATCTGGGGATGCTACAAGCTGTAGTAGTGGTTTCTGTTTGAAGGAGGTGAATGCTGTTGGTTGGATTGCTTTGTCTGTGTTGAAACTGAATAAGCTTGGATAGAGCTAGTGTATCCTCACATCTTTTATGTTGTCCATAGCAGATGCTGTTCTCATAGGCAACGTTCAGATCTCGTGGTTACACGCTTCTCCCAGTGATGGAAGTGTTTCTCTCACGGTTGGTGCATCTCAGTGATTTGACTGTCTCCTTCCCTGCTTCCCCAGAGAGACTGACTTTTCCTCTGTTGCCTGGAGAAGTTTATAGACTTTAGTTTTGAACTCTATATTCCAGCCCTCTGGGCCCAGATGCATTCTCCCTCCAAGATGTGATGGAACTGAATGGACTCAGGCTCACTGGTGCCAAATCTGACTTCCTGAGATGAGTGCAGGCTCAACGCTGCTGTGGGTTTCCGTGTGTAGACTTTGTTGATCCAGATGGGTGGATCTGAAGATACAGCGAAGTCAATTTCTCGCATGAAATTTGAGTTTCTGTGGCTTGGATCCACCAATCCGGAGGCTGTCCGGTGGCTCCTCCCTCCAGGAGGGCAGACGTTCCTGCCAGTAGATGCCTGTGTTTCCTTTGCTTTCTCTGAGCTCTGGCAGTGAACTGTGGTGAGCAAGAGGATGCGATCAGCAATGACCTGCAGGTGCCATGAGATATAAATTACGTGTTAGCTGTGTTTTGTTTGGTTAATAGGTTTTGGTCAGGGAGCTATCAGGCTGGATTGATGTTTATTCAGGTAAGAGTGTGGTTTCTTACTTTGCAAACAGAAAGCAAAGTAACCTGGTGGGGTGCTTCATACCCATGTGGTGTGTTAGGAGGGAGAGAGCCTTCACATAAACTGCATCTCTCAATCAAATAAACCACTGCTGAAGAGGGAAGACGTTGTGCTGGGTTATCAGTTATAGCCTGGGTGCTTGTTGGTGCCTAGGCTTTGTACCTTGTTAAAATGTGTATGGCCATTGCACACCCTGTGAAGGTGCAACTTCAGACTTGTCTTTAGGGCTTCCTTCTTGGTTTGAAGAGTCTCAGACATGTAAAAAACTGTATTTTTCAGTGGAGGAAATAATTTTGGAATCACACTAAACCAAGGGTAGAACTTAGCTCTTGTGAGCGGGGGAGATGCACATGCAGGCTTGAGGGGAGCTAAAGCCCAGTGTTTGGTTGGATTCCCACTGGAAGATTTCCTTGTTGAGTGGTGCGTGCTATCAGACTCAGTCTCCTGCTACTAGTCACCTGGTGTTACTGACATGTTATCTGGAGGAACAGTTTCAAAGACTATGGTATTCCAGTTGCAAGACACGATGTTATTAAGCACTGACCAGTGCTTTCCAGTTGCTTTACATACCCGGGCGCAGAGCACCCACCATAACCTAGTGAGGATCCGCTGTGCCTCTGCTAGGAGAGTGCTCCCAGTGCTTCTCTGCTCTCATAAGTAGAGCTTTTTGCTCATACACAGTTTGTGGCCTGGAATGCTGCTTCCAGGGAAGGAGATCCTAGGTGGCATAATCCCTACTGAACAGAGAAACCTGGGACGGGTTCCCAAATCTTTTTCCTGCTCCCACCTTGTCTTTTCTTTCATGCCTGCAGCATTTTTGGGCAATGTCTTACAGTTAGATTTTCAGGCTGGGGCTGCACCCTCCAGGAGGTACGATAAGGCAGAGTGCTGCCATGGGCTGGGGGGAGCAGGAGTGGCCTAGGAGAAGTCAGCACCTCTGAGCTTTGCTGTGTCATCTCTTTGTTGGCCTTGGAGCCAGGAGATGCTGTGCATTAGTAGCTGTGCTCCTCCTGCTCTGTCTTTATGTAGCCCATGGCACCCAGGTACACTTCCCATCTTTCCCCTTCCCACCACCCACTACCAGCAGTTCTGGGATGTCAGGTCACCTTTGTGATGGATTTGGATGATGTTAGAAGTCAGAGATGTGTTTTTAGTTGCTGGGATTGAGGGGTATGTCTCCCTGAAATCTCCCTTCCTGGTGACACTGAGGACTGTGGTGCCTTACTAAATCTGAGTGACCCTGCAGGTGGCTTTTCTGTGGAGATCAGTGAGCTCCAGGATGAGGCATTTACAGCAGGACCAAGGGAGAGGGTATGAAAGGAAGATGAACTCAAAGTCTGTGGGCACATGTGACTAATGGAGCGTGAAGCTGTAGAGAATGTGCATCCTGTGTAGTCCAGCTGTGACTGTTAGCACCAAATCTACTTCGCAAGTACAGGGGATCTGTTCTTGTTAGGATGTTCTGCTCAGCCTTTCTGCAGGGTATCTGATACAGTCATATACATAATATTGCATACGACCTATACAGAGTAAAGGAGGAGCGGAGCCCAAATTATATAGATTAATTTGAAAAATAAAGCCTTTTAGAATTACTAATGTAAAAACAAAAGCTGTATTTTGAACATTACTTTAAGCACAGTGATGCCTGTTCAGTGTTATTCTTCAGTTAAACCATCTTTAATTTTACCAGAGGGTAAAATTCTTGCTTGAAGGGATGTAAGTGCTTTACTGACAGCTGAGGCCCTAGGCCAGGGAAGTGTATGGAGACTGAAAAGCATCTCACCTGTTCTGTGTCTAAGTAGGATTTAGGCCACAAGCAAAGTGAGCCAAAATAATTATCAAGGGGTAAGTTCTACAGAGCTGCCTGTGACCGGTGGCCTTTGCTGAAAGAAGACTCAAATCCCACTGAGGCAAGATTGGTGCGGTGCTCCCAGAGCAGTGCACGAGAGGTCTACTGGCACTGCCTGTGCTGGGCCGGCCATCGCTGGTGTCTGCTGAACCCAGTTCACTTGGCTGTCGGTGATTTATCAGGAAAGCACTGCACTCATTTGGTGCACTTGATCTGGATTTCAGACTGCAGGTTTTAGATCCACCTGCTAGCAAACGAGCATGCACAAGGAATTTTGTTTGGCATCTGGTTTGCAGCATGTTGCTTGCTGAGCATCCTGACTGCTATCTGGGAAGTTTGCTGAGTTTCTGAGGTCCTTTCTTTAGGATTTCCAACACAGAGCATTGCAGTCTTATTTGGAAAGGTGTCAAGATGAAACACTCGTTTCTTAATGCTCACAAAACCCAGCTTCTGAACTGTAGGCCTGTTGGTCTCCATAGCCTTAATGTGGCACATGGGCATCTTCTTGGATACATCATGGCTTAAACTTCCAGAAGTGCCCTGTGGACCATCTTCTGCTTGTGGTGTCTGGAGAGTCACACATGCTTTCCAGATAGATGCCCCAGAAGTGCGTTGGCAGACATTTGGTTTAGAACTTTGAGGCTGGGTACTTCAAAAGCAATTTGAGGTCCAGTTACATTTCAGACTCTGCTGCTTCCTTTACTTCTGTATAGTTTTGGGACTGTCTTTATTCCTGGAAAGGATTTTTCTGGCTGTCCTAAAGTCTGTCTCGAGTGTCTCTCCTTCTCTTTCAGTCTTCTCTTACATTTTTCCAAACCTTTCTGACACGTGGTTTCAGGCTCTGTAATGCACAGTCTGCAGCTGGCTGAGTTCCTTAGGAGAGCTTTGGGAGTTTCTACTACTTGTCCGGAAAATATTAAAAACCAAAGTGGAATATCCTATGTTGGCGTGTTCCCAACTACTTGTGTGAAATTTCTTGTAAATAGTTCTGTCTGTTCTCCATTTCTATCAGTTATTTCACATCTTTATTACTACTAGTTTCTGATGCCTTTGTGATGCATGATACCTTCTCATTGCAGGGTGGGATGCCTGGACGCCTCAGACGTAGGTTTCATTGTAAAAGATAACAATTAAGAATATGGTGGGTTTTTTTTTTTTTCCTTCAGTGACTGTTTTGCAACCTTTCCTGGAAGTTGTACTATCTGGATATAGTGAGTGGGAAACTTGCATGTATTTTCAAGTAAGCACAAGTAAGATGGAAACCTTCAGGAATCTAGCAAATACTTAGAAATGTTTGAGCGAGTCCACAGCGAACAGATTTTCACATACATTACAGAGCTCCTTGTAATTTCTGTGCTAGAGCAATGGCTTTTATATATATATATATATATATATAAAAGCTTTTTTGACAAATTGATTAGTTTTCCTATGTTTAACATTCCTGCTTCTTCCAGAAGTTTACGTATTTGTTTAGCCAGTGGTACCTCTGGCCTTGCTGACAAAGAGGTGATAAGGTTTGTAAAACATCTGTGTTCAGTATCACAAACTCCAGGTAGGTCACCTCTTCAGAGAAGGTTCAACCAAAGTTAGTGTGAAGTTGTGTCTAAACATACACATTACCTTAGGGTCTCTTTTTTTTTTTCTCACCTTCAAAGTTTTCGTATTACTGTGATGTGCTAATTCTGCTCTGCAGAGGAGCTTATGAATGTCTGCTGTTTCTTAAAATAAATTTCTCTAGCAATTTCCATATCCTGTAGGCATTGGTGTCCTGGTAGGACTGTTTTCTTCTTCCTGCGAGAGTTTTGGTATCTCAGGCCTCACTCTACTTCTGAAATTGGGCCTTGTACATCTCCATTAAGCTAATTCATGTTGATTTTCAAAGGTGCTTCCTGCCATGCTGTTGTGATGTGGGCTTCTTAGAACTTACGGAAACTAATCACTAGCATTTAGGTAGCTAAATCAAATACAGCCTTATCTGGCTCCTGTTGCCATAGCTTCTGAGTGCTTCGTGTGTATTCATCAGTTTGGCTTTGCAAACGTAAATGGTTGTGCAAAATTCTGTTATGCAGATGGGAAGCTGGAGCATAATGTGATTTGAGAGAGGTAAAGGCTGCATCAGAAGTATGTGACAGAGTAGTGAGTTCAACATGGATCTCCTGATATCATGTTGTGATTCAGGGTGTTACTTACTTCATATTGCCTGTCTTGTTGCTGGAGTAATTAGAAGCTGTGGTCCTGGCCCCTGTGTGCACATGGCAGTAGCCAGAGCTGCCCATCTGGGAGCAGGGTTTTGACCTCACAGCTTTGGTGCTCTCTGCGTGCTGTGCAGAGTATGTGATGCTCTTTCTGGTGTTTATGTGGTCGTACACCTCTTCTGTGGCACGGAAGAGCGATGGAGAGGTCAGGAGGCTGTAAGAGTGACAGTGGCAATTACATTTCAGAGTCCCCAGACTTGGCAGGTGCTGCCAGAGTGCTGCCTAGCACTCTGGGTGATGGGTGTAGAAGAGCTGGTGGCTGGCAGCACAGGGGAGCAGGAGATGGGGAGTGCTGGAGCTTCTACACTACAGGCACCTGTGCTCGCTGCTGGTGGGGATGTGGATGCAGCTTTCTCTGGTCACTTGCAGGCCCTGGCAGCTGAGACACAGATATCTGAGGCAAACTGAGGAAATCTCTGGGAATTTGCAGCATTTTTTTTACTAAAAGCCTGATATCTAACAGACTTGCTGTCTCCTTAAGCCTATTTTAACTAGCATGGGTGAGGGGTGGTGGGAAGAGGGACAGAGGCAGAGCTGCCATCATCTGCTTCCTGTGAGGGTGTTTTTACTGATGTCCTCTTCAGTTTTCCTGCTCCAAGGACATCTGTGTGGAGTGTAAGGGGTTTCTCTGAAGACCAGTAGTTTTAAGTTGATTACTTTTTTTTTTTTTTGGTCGAGTCGAATGGTATTTTTTTAAATTTGCTGTGTGGAAGAAGTTGAAGCATTTTGATTTGATAGAAGCTGGAAAGTTGTCATGTAGAGCAGTGGGGTGGAAGTGCTCATACGCAAGAACTTTATATTCACTATCAAACCGACATCGATCTGGCTGCATGTTGGTCCATGAAGAGGCTGCACAAAAGAGCAAAGCTGGGTGATAGTCTCCCTTGGATCCAGTAGGTTTCTTTCTAGTGAATGCCTTCTAATGAGATGTGCTGCCTACCCCTTGTCTAGTAATGTGGCTCCCTGAGTGACCAGATCCTTTCCTGAGATTCTTTAGGAGTCATCATCCTCAACTCCATGCATGCTTGTGGTAAAGCAAGGTGGTCAGGACCAGCCTGCAGCTCTGAAGGTACATGTTACCCTCCAGAGCCCGGAGAAGAGCCAGGCTGTGGCCATGTTTCTTGTTTAGTCAGCTTGGCTTATAAAGCTGAGAATAAGGTTGATGCTCTGGTAATAAATATGTGTGGTCTGATGAAGAAAATGGTTTGAGAAACGTCTGTTGTCCTGACCATTGGAGGGTTAGAAATTTTCCCCATGGTGTTATGGATTTGAAAGGGCAATACCCTTGCTATGTTTGGCAAGAGGGACAATGCTCTTTTATTCAAAAGCAGTTCAGGATTTCAGAAGCACTGAGTGTTCGGTGTGGTTTAAGAATTTTGGTTGTATTTATTTACGCTGATTATAGCCCAGTCATTCAAAGAATGTGCTAGGTCTGGCTGGGGCAGCAGCTGTGGCAGCAGTGTTTAGTAGACCCCGGAGACTCCAAAGTTACAACTCCCTTCACACAGGAGGAGTGCATCTGGTCCTGCCATAGCTGGATAGTTCCCACAAAGATGTAACAACTCTGGTGCTTATTTAAGAAAAGTGAAAGCAGGACAAGTAGTTTTAGAAATGGCATCAGCTCTTCTGTGCCCTTCATATTATTGTGATAGTAGAAATAAATTTTTATTTTTCCTTTCCTTTATTTGTCAATGCTGCATCCACTACCAGTGGCAGCAGTGCACATTTAAATGCAAGCTGTTTGTCAAAGCGTAGCGTGTGGAGATTTTAAAAGCATTCAGTACATCTGCGTATCCAAATCCTTTCTTTAGGGCTAGACAGAAAATTGAGCTTTTTGATTCAGAATTTCCTGTGGCACCTTTATGCTGTGTGCTCTGTGCTTCAAGGTGTCCCTGGGACTTCTTGAGCTGCACTGCCTGAGGTCTGAGTGGAAGCATATGTGAATTCCCATGTTTATAAGGTGTGCTCTGAAAACATGGTACCGGTTTCAGTTAAAATTTAGCCAGGGATCAGGAGATGCTTTTACTCTTCTTTATATAACAGATCAGAGGCCGTAGTATCTTCTTGATATTTATCTTTTAACTTTTTCTTCTAGAATCAGGTTTCTTAGCTGTGGTTCAACAGAGACGAGTGTTGTTCCATCCTGTGTGTTTTACAGATCAGTATCCTGGAACACAGACCAAGTCCTGAGGCTTAAGAGAGCCTAGATCCCCACATGCCCTCCTTCTTGGGCAAATTATGAGCTTAGTATTAGAGACATGCTGGTGTTTGGAGAGGAAAATGTGATGGAGCAGTCTGGGCTCACATGCAAAGTTTATGCTCTGATGCAGAGGAAATCATTCCAAATGATGTATCATAGCTCCATGTGCACAATCCATTGAGGCTTTGACCCAAGCTCAGGTGAGAGAAAACCTCCAAACACTCTACTTTGCACTGTTTCCTGGGGATAGGCTCACACGTCCCAGCATTCAGCCTGCGAATTCCTTCAAATCCCAGCTCTGCAGGTCTGCATCTTCTGCTTCAGTGCAGGAACACATACGTGTCCAGCTCAATTCTGAGCTTCTGCTTCTGAGGCACACTGCTGTGTGCTTAGTGTTGCAGTGCTGGACATCACTGCGTAGTTACTTGTCTGGAGCCAACGCATTTTATCTGCGCAGATTATTATGTAAAATGTCTGAATATATATATGTATACATGCACTCCTTGGTCCCAATTTAGTGTCTACTCTTTTTTTTTTGATAAATCCATTTTTTCAGTAATTATTGACAGGCAGCAAAATAGGACGTTGCTTACGTTGATGCAAGTTTAATGCCTTTGTACAAGTCTTCTCCCCTGTATAGTACTGATGATGTATCTTGCCTAAGTGACTGTCACTGTTGGACTCTGCTTAATGCAAGATGGTCAGTTGCAGGCTCTTTTTGCTGGTGTGTGTGGCAGTGACAAATGGCAAAAGGGATTTTGTCCACAAACTGTTAGTATTCGTAGCTGTGTTTTAAAGTTTGACATGACCCCTGTGTTCCCAGATGTGGACCTTGCAAAGCATAAGCATATCCTTGCAAGAAACCACGCTAAACTGTTGCTGTTGCAAGCTGTAGAAATAAACTCTGTTCATTGTCATTCCGTGTACTCAGGATTACGCTGCGTTTCTTCAGAGCAAGGCTAATGTACCTCATCTCTCTGGACATCAGTCTCAACTTTGTAGTAAAATGTGTTTTTCCTGGCTTGTGAGAGATGGACTGAGCTTTCTGCTGTGTAGGTTCAAACTGAAGGAACTGGTCATCCTTTCTGTCTTACGGAATCATTAAGAAATGGAGAACAAAGGGAGGAGAGTCTGCAGATTTGGAGATGGCTTCAATTTCATAGTTCATCATCAACAACTAATATTTTCATCTTTTGCATAAATGAGTGGCTTTCAGCACATACCACGAAGGACATCCAGACAGAATGAACAGGGTGCACCCAAGGAGAACAGCTACATGTAGAACTCATAAAGAGAACTTGGCTGTGAATCAGATGGATGTGATGGAGGAGGGGATTGGCCTACAGGCCTCAACTGGTTTTGCCATTTTGTTTGTTTGAGGAGCTGACTTCTGAAAAGAACTAACTGGACAGATGTTCTTGCCTCTGCTTGGGACAGCTTCTCCATTTTCAGAAACCTCAGAAAGCATTTCTGCCATGAATTATGGTGACCCTAAAGTGTCTTCTTTTTGAGCCTTAGTTGTCTTCTTTGTGAAACATGTTTGGAATAAGTCTGGATGACGGTTGCCTCCTTGTGCCCAATATAACTGATGCCTTTACAGACACAAGTGCCAATCAACTGAGAGTGATTGTCTTAAACGTCTTGTGAGAAGGTGGTTATCTTCTCTGAGGAGTTGGGAGACCCCTCTAGAATCCACTTGGATTTATTTTGTCTCTCTGATGTTCTAGGTGGTTATTTCATACTAGTGAAAGATGGAGTGATTCTGTGGGACCACTGGCCAAACTCAAGGGGAGCATCCTTACAGAGCTTACGGAAAATAGCTTGATGGCACCTGAGATGCGATGGAGAATGCCGTGTCCCACACAGCCATTTTGGAGGAGGCCAGAATTTAAAATCTCACATTACTAATAGTCTGCAGTTTGACTGACGTTTCCCTTCACTGGCATGTAGGAGTCTTATGTCTTAGCTGAGGGGCACTTCGAAAATGCCGATCACATTCACTCTATTTAGTCTTCTTATGAGCTCTCTTTTGGTCACAGAACTTGTCAGATGCATTTCTCTGAAAAAGCAATCTTTGTATTGCGGTTAGGTAATCCTTTGTCTCCTATTTGTCCTTGTCTGCCACAGGAGAAAAAAGAAAAAAAAGTTCTGTTAGGCACATTTTTTCAGAGTTGCAATGAATTTCAGGGTTAGGCATGTTTTTCTACCCAAATCTTTCTATCCCAAATATAAAGTAATTTTTGAAGCAGAAACAGTAGGGCCTTTAGTTTTCCTAGACAAAGGATGGGATTTTATAACACATGGAAGTTTAAACTGGAAAAATTGTTTGGAGTAATTGAAACTAAAAGGTTCCATGTGGTTGAAATAACATAGTGCTCATTATCTAGCACTCTTGGCTGTTACGAACAAGGAACTGGATAGAACTTAAGTATGATTTGCTGGCCATTTGTAGATAGTTGCAGCGGTCATTTGTGCAAGAACTTGAATGTTTGTTCTCTGTGTCCCCCACAGAGTGCTTAGCAGGAGCCTGTCTTGTGTGAGCTACTCAAACTGTTCTGAGATAGCAGGCCCTTATATCAGACAGTGAGATACCAGAAGCTTGAAAGCTTGAAAGGCTCGGAGTTCTATAACCTGATTTCTGTTCTTAAGACAAATCTTCTAACAAAGAGTGGTGATTAACCTTGGGTTGATCTGCCGGTTATGCACCTCTTAAAAAGAAAGGATGTGGCTGTTCAAGTCATGCAAACTTGTTCATTAAGAGAGAAGATGAATGATGAGCCCACCTGGGAATGACCACCAGTCCTAGATTGGTGGATCCAGGATGGAAGGTAGATTACTATAATTATTATTAAGTTCTGCTTTAGAGATGACAAGAAAAACAGTGCAGCAATGGTTCATGTGCCTTGAGGCAATAGTGTGTCACTAGTATGTAGATATTCGGTTAGTAAATTAAATGATTTATATTTTTAATCATAGTGATATTACAACTGGAAATTGAATTGTCAGCAGTCTGTTTTCTTAAAGCAATGTCAATGTGTTAAAATAAAGGTTCAGTCATGAGATGCCTCCACTGTCTCATTGCACTCAGTGAGAGAAGGTTGTTTAGGGGAAGTCTGGAAGAAAAACATATAGCTAACTAATTTTATGTGCTAACCACTCCGTAGGTAGTGTGACTATTGTTATATGTTACTGTGTCATGTGATAACAGCACCATGTTTTCCTGTCATTTTCACAACTTTTCCTGGCTGAAGTGATACACAAGCAACACTGGGTAGTAATCACATTGTCCCGTTCAGTTTCAAAAGGAGAGAAGCGGACCTCATCCAGAAACTTTCCAGCAGGCTACAGTAAGCTTAACTATCTGTTAGCCATTGTCAAGTATTTCCATACCTGCAAAAATGGCATCTATTAAAGTAATGGAAATTGTCTCAGAACTAGTGTCATTCCATGACTGATTTTCATGTAATGTTAAAGATATTGCATCCCAGTATAATTTTACAAACTGTTTAAGAAATGTATTTGGATTCCTTTGATTCTCACTGATGTGCTCGTGTCTCTGTTTCCTGTTCTTTCATGGATAGCTGACAGGCTCAGGAGATGTAATTTTTCAGAAGAAGAGTCTGCATTCTCTGAAGGGTTGTTTTATTAGCTCAGGTCTTCCAGGCTTTGAGTACCTGGCTGTGGAGCAGTCAGCAGATGTGCGGCAGTCTGATATCCAAATCAGAGTGGGGTTGAGATTAATGTGCCCGCTTAAATTCCCTACAGGCTTCACCAGAATGAATCAAGAGGTTTCCTCTCTGTTAAGGGCAAGGTGAATCAAGATCTGTTGTGACTCAGTCGTTTACTGAGGGAGCTTAACACAAAATATGAACATTTTACAAGCCTCAGCTAAACCCTGTTGAACTGTAGCAGACGTGAATGTGCACTGGGCTGAGTCTCAAGGGCTGTGAAAGAGGCTGTGGAATCTTCCATGCTTTATTTGTATCTTTTGTCTTAAAGTTCTGGAGGAGCAGAGAAAGAGCAACACTAAGTGCAAATTCTTCTACTTCATGAAAGTGAGCAAGTGTGCTCTTGGCTTTAAACCGGGTAGGTCAGAGATGCAAAACTAAATTATTTCCCTCCTTTGGTACATTTTCTCTATCTGTTCTTCACTTCTTCAATAATCTGTTATTAATTAAGCTAGGACAGCGTACGTGGGTCAGACCAGAACCAGCTTGGTTCTGTCTCTCTTGAAAGGACCTCCATTGCCTATGAGCTTACTTCTTGCAAAGATGGATCTCTTCTTGTGGGAGTGCAGAAGATTAATGAGAGCACCAGCATTTTCAACCTCCCCGAAAAAACCTGAAACATTTTGTTTAGAGATTTTCTCCAGTGAACTTTAAAATAGGGTTGCTGTTTTATTAATTCTAGCCTGCAGGGTCTGAAAGCTGTTTTATGAATAGCACAGACATTTAGACAGAAGGTACACAAGCTCTCTTGGCTATTTGAAAGATTTAGCAGAGATGTGTTAGCTGAAGTTATAAGCCTCAATTTTTACCATGAACAGTGCATAGCATGATTAAAACTCTGCACTTTGCAT
The DNA here is from genome assembly GCF_002078875.1 of Numida meleagris. NCBI lineage: Eukaryota > Metazoa > Chordata > Aves > Galliformes > Numididae > Numida > Numida meleagris. The sequence continues at coordinate 205,487 of NC_034425.1, forward strand.
GGAAGCTTTTAGCTGGTTGACCTTGTTGGCCACAAAAGAGTCACTAAGGTTGGGAAAGACCTCTAAGATCATCTAGTACAACTGTCCACCTGCCTCCACTGTTGCTCCCTAAACCACATGCCGAAGTACTACATCTACCCTTTCCTTAAGCACCTTTGGGTACTGTGACTCCACCGCTTCCCTGGGCAGCCTGTTCTAATGAATTAACACTCTTTCTGAGAAGAAATTCTTCCTAATATCCAACCTGAAATATGAGTAAAAATAAGTTTTAATAAGATACTTCCTTAGGGAGACTTCTGAAGCACAGCTGGTCTGTCTAGATCTCTGACTCTGCAGATCTGTTCTATTCATGTCAGCTGTAATGTTGAATCCCTTAACTTTTTGGCTTGTTTGCTCTGAATCCCACAGAACTCTTAGGTATGTAAGACAAAGAGCTAGTAGAGGAGATAGTTACCTGTAGTATCTCTGGCCTTGCTTCATGTCTGATAACTTTCAATTCTGACTAAAAAAAATAAGCAACCTTTCTCTGCTTCTCCCCACAGTCCTTCCTTTTCACACCAAAGAAACGCTTGTTTAAAAAAAAAAAAAAAAAAAAAGTCTGGCATCTGTGCCATGATGTACTAATAGCAGGGCTTGGGGAACTAACAGCCTGTCCAAAAGCGTCCAAACACCTCTGTACTTCTGCCGGGAGGTGCGTGGGGCTCTCGCTGGGCCCTACCTTTCCTGTATGGATCCAGCCTGTGGCGCACAGAGCCGTGTCCCCAGCGTGTGACGCTGTCCTTGGCCCAGCTGTGGTGCCTGGCGCCAGCAGTCTGTGTGCCTGCTGCCAAGCTGGGCCCACAAACGGATTTATTTCTGACAAAGGGCAACTGTTTGGAGGAGTTGTTGTCTTGCTTGGTGTTCCTAATCCCTGGAATAACCGCTGTGACAAGCATAGTAACCATCTGCAGCGAGACCCATACGTTGGTGCCTTTCAAGTGCAGGAATCACGGCCTCGTGAGCCTAGGATCGCTTTATTTCTTGCTTTTAAAACTTTCAGAGGTAAGGCAAAGTTAGAAGCTCAAGCTCTGGAAGAGCCACCAGGAGCTCTAGTCTGTCAGGTGCATGCGCAAATCCTACTTCTAGCTCTGTAAGGATTACATGAATCTAGCCATCTTTCTGTAGCTTTTTGAAGTGCGGTTTGAACAATAAAAGGCAGTCCCGTGAGTCAAGCATAGGCATCCTGATCATTTAAAGGACATTCGTATGGTTCTGCCCAAGCATTCTTAGCCTTAGAAAGGTTCAGATTGCACAATTTGAGGAAATGAAGCAGTGGGACGAGTCCTGTGTCTGCCCACATCTGTGCAAACTAATGAGCACCAAGCACAGTGCCTGAAGGCAGATCTGCAGAGGCAAGAACTGCTGGTTAATTACTTCTCACCTTCTCTAGACACTGCTCTGTCTGGTTTCCTCTCTGTTTCCAAGCTCAGAATTTAGGCTGGGTTTTTTATTACTTTTGGAGTGTGTCAGCCCTATGGATTTATGTATGCATGTATCTGCAGCAGTGCAAATCCAGTAATAGATGTACTGCATTGATGACTTATTTATCCTTGTTGCTTCAATCACTTTTACACCAGAAAATTCCTGTTTTATGTCAATGCAGTGTCCAAATTCTAGATTTGCATTTTTGAGTTGTTTATGTGGAAATATGGAGGTAATTTTTTTTATTTACAGTGAAAGTTTTCTGTTATAAAGAACCATAATCTTTTGATGCTAAAGGTAATCGTTGCATTCCAGTTATTGACTCTTAAGTTAGGCTGTGCTGCTTAAAGGAAAACTGCATTGTTTACATCTGACAAATTTTCTAAATAAGCAAAATCTATGTTAAAATGGCTGTTACTCTGTCAAGCTTGTTGTTTGGTTATGTGATCATTTCCCTGGGTATTTTTAAGAGGGGAAAAAAAGGCAAAAAGTCTGATGTCAACACAAGGCAGATGGCCTCATAAATACGTAATGGAAATTAAGCTGAGCTACAACATATGAGATTTTCTGGGGGGACAGTGCCTGTATGTCTCATCTTAAACCCTGAGGTTCCCCAAAGCTGTGCTGCTTCTCTGGAGCACAGCTGTGGAGGGCACTCAATAAGAACCCGGGGGGGGTATTTGCTAGCGCCCATCTTCCTCCCTGCTGCTGGAAACAGCCATCCCGCAGCTGCAGGAACAGCGGTGTAGATCTGCTTTCAGCCTGCAGCTGGGCAGAGACAGGCCTCCTGTGTGAGGGGAAGCTAAGGGGTTCAAATTTGAGTTCTCTTCTGATGTAGGGTAAGAAAGGCAAAGTTTCCGAGGCAGGAAAACAGACAGGGGTCAGATTGGAGACAGGTTTAACTGCTTTCCCAGAATAAACCAACATTTATTTTTTTCTTTAACTTTCTGAGAACTAAAATAAGCAGTGTTGTTCCAAAATGAGATGGAGAGGGCTTGCTCAGAAAGTCACATCTCGCGTTCCACCCTCCTGGAAGCCCCTTGTTCCCTGTCCTTCCCCATCCCAGCAGGATTTAGCTCTGCAGGACGTGCTCCTTCTGCCCTGCAGCTGCAGGAGCAGGCAGGAATTGCCGCGTCCTTCTGCTACAGCCAGAGAGATTCCTGTGCTGCTGACAACATGGAACGGTGGAGAAGTCAGAGGGTAGCTGGCTGATGCAGTGTAAGCTGTCTGCAAGACAGCGGGCAGGGCCGGAGGTCGTGTTTCTTTCCTTTTTCTTTTTTTCTTCTGTATTTTCTTCTTTTCTTTTCTTGTTCCTTTACTGCCTCACTTTCATTCCTTGCTCTTCAGTAAGTAGATTTCAGGGAGAAGGCCACTCAATACAGTGTTTTATTCTGAGGAACCAAACACACCGCAACTCACAGAGTTCAAGCAGTGCTAAGGGAGGGGTGCTGCTGCACGTTCTGCTGAGCTCTTCTGAAGGACAGTGAAGCTGGAGGACGCAGTAGGGAATGGCAGATTGAAAATCTCAAGTTAGAGAACGGGAATGAGCAGGAGAGGCACCGCTTAGAATTGGAATAGAGGAGCTGTTTGCTAGCAGCGTTCATCAAACAGGTCAAGGGTTCAGGAAATGCAGCTGCTCCAAGCCCAGAAAGTGCTAAGCTTGTGTCTCAGGGAAGCCCGAGTGCAGCAGATGAACGATCTGAACCTTGGTTGCACCAGCAAATTGACCTTTGGGCCTGACCTCGCTGCCCTCACAAAAGCCGGGTTCCAAATAAAACCCAGGGGAGGATGAGGCCACCAGCGCTTCCCGCTGGGTGCTGCTTGCAGCTGCTGGTGACACATGCTCCGTGGTGTTTATCAGCCTGGAATCGGCGGTAACGTCCTTATTCCTTTGGCTGATAGAGTTGATAAGCTTTATGCATTTGGTCAGCTACCGCATGCATGTTCGACCGGAGCCTGGACAAGCGTGTGGTTGCTTCATCAAATGCCCAAGTGAAGTGATCAGAGTCCAAGGGATGGATTTGACAGAATCTCCCTTGTTTACGAGGTGATCACAAACACCTGTTGGCTTGACTGTCTGTGTGGGATCGGTGTGCCCTGCAGTCAGAACTGTCTTTAGTGCTCCTAATGCTACATCAAAGTAAGAAGCTCAGGCTTCTGGCACACATCATGACCAAAGATGTGTGATTCGTCTCATTAATTAATAAAAATCTGAAATTTTGCATGGCATTTTAAGGTGAACAGTGTTGAAAATACTTGGGCGTTTTCTACTAATTCAGTAATGCATTGCTGCATTTGAATGAATAATTGGAGACATCTTTAAACAACTGTTGAACTCTCATATCCTACACACCTGGGGCACTGTTCTGCTTCGTACCTGGATAAAGCCTGGTGACTCCAGTAGGAGCAAGTCTTGCCCAGGAGCACTAAGCTAGGTGTTTGGTAACCATGCACTTGAACAGGCACTTTTTTTCTGTATGTCACAAACAGCTTGCATTGTTTTTTATTGATACAAATTATTGGCTCTGCATTTGTTGTTGTTGTTGTTTTTTAATAAATTAAACGATTGCCTAAAATGTTTTAAAAATTAATTGCAGTTTTCCATTAAGAGCAAATACTCTAAAGTCCCACTGTACGAACAAAAGGTCTTGCTCGTGTTGAATAGAAACCCAGTTAAAAGTGAGACCGGAGCATAGCGGTGTACAGCAGCAGAAGTCTGGGGAGATGGGGCTGGGGAGTGCTCTTCAGACTCTTGGTTCTGCATGTTACCAGATCCTGCTTTAAGCCTGATGTATTTTGTGCAAAGCAGAAAGAACTGTGTAAATGAGTGATTAGAATGACTCTAATATATGAGACACACTGGATTTTATGCCACAGCTGGAGAAACTTACCATTAACTGAAGCTGTGAGCGAATGTATGTCATTTTTGATTTAACATTTTCCTTCACCCCTGCACCCCCCACCCCAACCAAAATCCCTCATGGAGTCGGATTGTTGCTGTAGTCTTTGTGAACCCCTCTCTTCTAATGTTTAATCAAGTGCTGAAAAGAGAAATTTACAAACTATTTAAAATGTGGAAAAATTGCTTCCCAATATTTTTGACAGAGAGAGACTGAGAACACACAGCATTGAATCATCAGGAAAATTGAAGATTTCCCCTGAACAGCATTGGGATTTTACAGCAGAGGACTTGAAAGACCTTGGAGAAATTGGACGAGGCGCTTATGGTTCTGTCAACAAAATGGTCCACAAACCAAGTGGGCAAATTATGGCAGTTAAAGTAGGTGATGCCCATACTTACGTTTGTACTTGAGTCCATTAGGGATGAAATGTGATGGAGAATTAATGTTCTTCCATCGAGCACCCATCTACTGATCTTTTCTATTTATTTCCGATATAAAGGCTGCTTTTTGCTGAAAATGCATTGTATAATGGGCATATTGTCAAGTGATTTGTGACGCTCTCATAATTGCTTGTGCCCTTTAAAAATGCCTATCAGGAACTTATTGTTTTGAGGGGATCATGTGTTTCTGCAGACTGATAATGGGGCATGGGCCTTTCACCTCTGGGTCACTGGTTCAGATACAGCTGAGGTTGGTTGTAGGCACAGGTTGACATCCAGCAGCTTCTTGGTGTCTTTTGTGAAATAAGGTAGTGAAGTGAAATTTGCTTTTTATGTAAGCATGTGCCCATGGTGTAGCAATTAACCGCCTCCCCCGGAGGAGCTGGAATGGGGATTGTCCAGGGAGTGGTTTGCTCTTGCTGGTACGTGATGGTGTGTATTTGCTTTGTGCTTACCATGCTCAATCTGCTGAGGAGATGGAAGGTGTTGTGGATTGCAGGACTGTCCGTTTTCTACCTTACGCTGCCCAAAACCTCACCTTGGAAGCGTGAACGATATGCAACCTCCTTTCCTAGCTGGGCAATATGGAGTAACCTTTCTTTTGTGGTACCAGTGCTTCTCACCAGGTGTTTCTGCGTTTATGAGGAGCTGCTTGTCCATAGAGCTGTGCTTGGTGGATAGCAGCCATTCTCTCTCTCTTCCGTGTCCTTTACTTTGCTTGCTGCTAGCTGGTAGCTAATGACATAAGTCTTTTAAGTCTGATGATGATGTCAATTATAAGTGCTCCCATGGCTCACATGAAAGAGTAGAAGAGAGCTTTGAGCTGTGTAGAAGTTGGTGTCACTGTCTTTTTCAGCTCTCTCTGTCTTGGGCTATTCTCTGATCTGATGTGGAAACATTAGCTCCTGCTGTCTTCATGTGGCAGGTAGGCAGGCCACAGCCCCAGCTCTAGCTGCAACAAATATAATTCATACTTGTCTGAAATGTATCAGGCTACTGGTGTAACCGCTATCGCTTTACTTTCTCCTGTAAATGTTGACTTCCTCATAGGGGTAGGATCGTTGGCCGGGCCTCACAGCTTTTTGGATTGCAGTGCAGTGACGTTGATGTTTCAGTGTGTTTTTTTTAATCACTCAGTCTTCAGTGGAGCTAGAGGCTGCCTGTAGCTAAAGACCTGTTTCTTTTAGTTGCTTTCGGGGGGGCTGCTAGGTGGAGTTTGTGGATGATAGGCTGAAAACCACTGATGTGGTGAGATGATGCCTGGGCACGTCAAGTCTCCCAACCCCAGAGTATGTGACCTGGGCAACAGGTTGTGCTGCTGTAATCATGATGGCTCAGGGTCTGAAAAAAGCTCTGCCTGTAGCTGAGTGGGTTTGTGACAAAGCTCTGCAGTGGGTACAGCTCTGCTGCAATGAGTGCTTTGTTGGACTGGCTAATATCACCAAGAAGGAGACGTGTCTGCTGGCACAGAAATTCTGTTGTCCCAGACTATATTTGCAAAGGAATTTTCTGGATGGTAGCAAAGTGTTGTCAGCGTGGAGGGGCTGCAGTGCAAGTACAGCTCCCACCTGCAAGGTGGAAAGCTCCAGTGCTGTGCTCTTGCCCACCGTGGGAGATGGCATTGCACAGCCTGTTGAGTTGTCCTTGCTGAAGGAAGAGAGGTATGCTCAACCTCAGCGGGTGCTGGGCACGATGGCTCACTTTTAAGCAAATTAAAACCTCATAATTTTACAGTGTCTGAATTTTGAAATGTCAGAGTTGTAGGCTGAGAGATGATGTCACCTTCTCTTCTCTGAACACACTCCCTGTAGGGCACAGCTGTGCCTGCTGCACCTTTCCTCCCTGGAGGGAGAAGGGAAGCTGGAGGCTCTGGGCAGCCACATCTGTTTCTAAAGTGTTAGGAGTGAGGGCTGTTCTGCACTGCCAATGGGGATAAAACGTGACTGAACAAAGGAAAATGTATGGGTGGAGCAGTGTGTGATCTCTCCACTGCAGAAACAGCTATTCCAAAGCTTGGATGGTGCAGTTCCAGGTGAGGTTTCAGGACAGAACTGATTCCAGACTGCCTACTAGTTCATTCCAAAGCACTCAGCCTTTTCTCTCTCAGATTGCTGTTGCTTTTGGGGCAGTCTGTGTTGTGCGGTAACCTACTCTGTCCTAGTCTGCTTTATGGACCATCTATGTTTGGGGCCATCCATCTCCTGCTCTGTTTCCCCCAAGCTTGTGGTGTCTTGCTGGCTAATGGAGCTGTTGCCTTCTGAATCCCCAGCTCCTCACCTGCCTTCAGGTAAACCAGCTGCTCGCTACAGTCTCTCCTTGCTATACAGGCAGGAACTTAACTTGATTTATTCTCCTTCAGATTAAAACTTCTGTAAGAGAAAAAGCATAGAAAGTGAATGGTTGAGAGGAAACCCTGTCAGTCTTGTGATGTGAGGTTCTGGCTATGATCTAAGTGACACCTGCTTGCAGCTCGGTGGTGTGGCACTGTGCTGTGTGCCTGGCCTCGAAGACACTGACTTTCAAAACCAGTGTCTCTGGTAATTTGGTGCTGCTGTGCCTGTCCTGTGCTTCCCTAAGAGCTGATTACAGCAACGCCAGGGCAGCAGGCAGATCCCTTGGAAGGGCGTTCAGCAGGAGGAAATAGCTTTTTGGAGGCTGCAAGCCAAAAGTTATTGGCTGTTCTGTACTGATGAGTGAAACACAGAGAGAGCTCCAGAAGCTGCTAGTTAGATGCAGAGAAAATTGCTGTGTGGGCCTCATCCAGCTTCTCCTTCATCCTCCTCCACCACTACCCATGACAGGTTTCTGGAGCAATCAGCTATCTTCCACTTCACTTACTCCTGGCAGGATCAAGTCCTATTTGCAGTTACCATCTCCAGGCCGCATCCCCTTGCGGATTGTCAGTCCCTTCTGCAGACAGATTCAAATCCTGCTTGTTCCACAGGCATGCTGCAGTTACATAGTAATGAACAGATGAAGAGTTGCTCTTTTCTCCTGTGTTGGAGTTTCCAGATCCTGCTGCACCTGGACAGCCTGGCAGCTTTGGGCACTCATCCTGCTCACCTCTCAGGCTCGAGGAAATGCAACTGCTATATCGAACCTCAAATCCTGTTTCCACTTCTTTTCTCTGGCTTTTCCTAGCCTGTCATGCCACTTTCATGGCACTTTGCAATTTTTGGCTCCTTCAGACATGGTTTACTTTCACCTTCTGCTTTCTCTCTGCGTGATGCCCTGAGTTTTCCCTGCAGCATGCATTCTGCTGTGCTCCTGAGGTCCCCAAGCAAAGCCCAAGGGCTGCCCCACCTGTCTCCACTTCTTACCACTGCAATCTCCACTCCTGTGCTGAAACAGCACCAAAAAAAACTTGAGATGTGCAGGTGAAAGCACAGTTTCCCTTCATTTTTCCCTTTTATGCAGTTTGGCCTGATCAGCCAGTGTATGGATCTTGGCAGATGTAATCCTTGGACCTCTAATGAGGGTGTCCTGTTGCTGCCAGGCCCTTGGCTGAGTCAGAAAGCTTTCATCTGGTACTTCAACATCAGTGGTGGAGGAGGAGAATATATCTCTTTATGTCACTGTTGTGAAACCACTTCAGCAAAGCTTTAGGCTGTTGGAGGGAGAGGCTCTGATGATGAATTCTTGTGCCCAGTTCTACTCCTCCCTCTCCTTCAGTTTTTGTCATACCGTGCCCTTAGTAATAAGTATTTAAATAACAGGAAGATATGATGTGTCTCTGCAGAGCAGGCTGGAGCAGCAGGATGTGGCTGCAGAAGGCTGGGAGCTGTGCTTTTGCCTACAGGCAGGTGTTTGCAGGATTTGCTGTGTTGCTTTCGCATCCCCGGCTCTCTGTCCCATTGAAAGCCTCTTCAGGAAGAGGGGGAGGTGGTAAAGGAAAGAGGAATCAAACTCAGAGGATTTATATCCAACATTTTTTCATTTTTCTCCATGAAAAGTATTGTATTTTTGCAAGATCAAAAGGAGAAGAATCCTCTTGTTCGTTCAATCCCGTTTATCTCACAGGTCTTCCTGGAGATTGAAAGTGCCCATTTGCTCTGAGTCATCTGGCATTGTGATCTTTCCCTCCCTCAAAAAATCCCCATTCATTTCCTTGAGAATTTATTTGCATGTGGGGTCAAGACTCTTCCTTGTGGGAAAGAAAACAGCCCAATTTTGTCCACTGCCAGCTCTGTGTCCATTCACCATTGCAAGGCCAGTTTGCACATTAACTCTGTGCCTCCTTGGCAGGTTTCTCTTCTGTAGTCCTTTTCCTTGAAGGCAGTGTCTGCCCTGGCCCACGTTTGCCTGGAGGCACCAGCACCAGTTTTCTATGATACTGCCTTGTCCACCTTCCAGTTTCATCCAGCGTCCTTTGGCTTTGTTTCTGGTTTCTTGTTTGCTCTTCTGTTTTTGTTCAGTCTGTGTCAGTTTGTAATTCACTTGTGAACAATCTCCCTGCAGAGAGCCCTGGTCCCTTCTCGGGATCTGCTGCACTCTGGCACTCCTCATCTTATCGCTGAGGCTTCGCAACACATGCTGCCCCAGCCCCCTTTGGTACCTGCCCTCCAGTATCACCATATGTTGTTGTCGTAGCTGCTCTCGGGGGCTGTGCCTCTTGTTCCATGAGGATACCACACAGCCGAAGAACCAGATTGTCTTCATCAGATCAAAGTCCCACTTTATTTGGGTGAAGTGGTTTCCTTGGGAAGCTCACCAGGCAGCTGAGGGTTATTTCTTTCTTGAGGTTTCCCTTTAAGATTGGTGATCAAAATGAGACGTCGAAACATCCTTGTTTTCCCAGTTTGGTATAAAAATACATAAACGAAACATCCCCCAGTCTGAATGAATGCTAGGAACTATTCTCACTGTTGGAGCATGATGCTCTGCTTACTACTTAAATAGCACGGATAATACACATTGTGGGTTTTATTAACCAGAATGTGAAAAAGGCCTCTTGAAGGCTAGGAGGGTTTCTTGTTTGAAATGTTCCCAAGGTAAATAATCAAATATTTGACATAGCCAGCCTTTAACCTGTGAAGCGGTGCTTGTGCCAGCCTGGAGTACAAGCACGGTGGCAATGGGAAGGCACAGCTCAGGCCCCTGCTCTCCCCTGTGGCCTCCTGAACCATGGCTCTCCAGCAGTAGGAAACACCCGGACATATTGGTTTCCATGCTAGAAGCTTCTACCAATTTCTTCCTCTTCTAGTTCTCTTGTTTTGAACTGGCTGAAAAATGTGCTGTCAGGAACCTAGTCAGTTTGTGCTTCAGTTGGCATTCAGGCTTCTTGTCAGGGCACCACAGACAAGTCTTGCACCTCTTGTGGTTTTTCCATCAGAAATAGCTACACCTAGGGAGTGAGCAAACTGCAGAGGGGGCATTTTTGTTATCAGTCCTCTGCTTCAGTTTTCCTCCGCTCCAGAAGAGGTGATTTTTCAGCTGTATACCATAATTTTCTGTATCTTGCAGTATCTTCTGTATAAACCAGTCTGACTGATTTGGTCTTTCTCTGCAATATTATCTAGTCTAGTTTCCAGTTCTAGCCAACATCTTCAGATTTTGTTGGTTTTCTGTTTTCTGTGTAGTCTGGTGGTAGTTTTGACCAGTCTACAGGCAGCCTTTCACTTCTTCTGCACTTGTCCTAAGAAGCTCAGAAGCAATTCCAAGATAAGCTGGGTAATCAGAGAAGCTGGCCGAGGCACTGTTTGGAAGTACATAAAATCCTGTAGGATGTCAAGCCTATAAAATGTCCATAAAAGATCTTTGTTCTTCCTGGAGGAGTCAGTAAGCTGTGTAGCCGTTCCTGTTTAGGAACACAGTGCCTCTTTCACATCATTTTGCCTTGTGGTCAGTGCTTGCTCTCTTATCCATTGCTTTAAAACAGGTGTTTAAGCCTTCCTTTGGCTTTCACAGATTTTCACTGATGGCAGTCCCACAGTTGAAATAGGTTAAGGATCAGATGTCCTTGAGAGCAGAATTTAAACATTTATTTATACCTCTGTAATTTATCCATCATTTCCTGGATGTCTGATAGCCCTCTAAGATGACACACAAGTGGATTAAGTTCAACCAAGGGGCATGTTTCCCTGACCTTCCTCTTTCCCATATGATTTCAGAAGAGGAGCATTAGGATTTTTGTGAGCTGGCTTTATGGTATACATTTCCATTCTTGGCGTGATTAGATACACTCGCTGAAGTTGCCTACTTACTCTTACAATTTATTGAGGAGGATTTTCTGTTTCACTCATCTGTTTGGGTAGTTGGCTGAGAGTAAGGGAAGGCTGTTCCAAACCCTGCTGATAAGATACAGAGGAAGTAGTGAATGATTAAAAATTAAAAGGAAATGGCGAGAGACTGAATCGTATTAGAGGAGACAGAGACTAGTTGTGATCAGTGAAAGACCTGACATGCTTTTTACAGCACTAAAAGTGTTTTGGATGGGTAGGTGAATGTTCTTGTCCTCTGCAGCAAGTGTGCAAAATCCCGTTCTTCCTGCATGTTCCAGCCCTCCGTCCCTGTCACCCTGTAGGTAACCCAGCCCTTTGGGGCACTGCCAGGCACACTGCTGGGCTTTCTGCTCAGCCCTGTATGCAGGATAGTGTTGTTTTTCCACTTGGCTCAAGAGGCATGTTTTCAATTTGGTGCTTATGGCTTTTTTCTTTCTTTTCTTCTTTTCCTCTTTACCTTTCCCGCTTTTTCCCTATTCCCTTTCCTCTTTCTCATCTGGCTGCTACCCACTGCATCTGAATCTTTCCCTGTGTGTACTGGGGCTTTGTGATGTCTCTTCTGTCCTGGGTCTGGTTTGTGGGATTTACCTGGTTTTAGGTTTGAGTGGTCCAAACCACAAAGCATAGCTTAGCATTTTGCTGTTGATACTGTCCAGAGCATAACTTTCAGAGCTCTTGTTTCTGATGTTGGAAGACTTTATCCTAACCTGACTTTGTACTAAACGGGCTGGAGAATGTACTTCTGAAGGGTTTGCTGCAGCTTGAGGCCAACAGGAACTGCTAAAAATGAGACTCCTTCTAAGTCTCTACTGCAAAAAAACCCTTCTTCCTTACATAGCTTGTTTGGCCGTAGCAGCAACTGCATGCAGTAGAGTAACCAGGCTGAGATACATAAGACCTGAAGAGAAGTGAGACCTGTCCATCCTATTAAATGGAGTCATCAGACTGTTGCCTTGCCTTGTGTCTTCCTTTCCTGCCATTTCCCATGTCCTTGGGAGAGTCTGTCTGTGGGAGCGGCTGCAGTGTCCTGCCATGGAGTTAGATAGTGTGCTGTTTGAGTTGTGGCTGCTGTTGACTTCAATTACCTTTTGCTTTTTCTTCCTTCTTTTGTTGGTGAATGCCTGCTCCTTAGCTGATGAATTGAGACAGCTGGCATGCAGCAGACTTCTCCAGCCTGGGCTGCCCCCTGATCAGAGCTGTGCAGCACATTGCCTCTGACTGTTTTGCCCTTATCCTGAATGTTCAAACCCTGTGTCCCCAGCAGTCTTTGGAGCCTGAAGCAATGTTTGCTCAGGAGTTCATGCTGGCTTCTCAAGTTGTCCTTTGGGTGCTGCATCTGCATGGACACTCTGCAGTATAACTGACTGACAGTCCATCCTCTGTGTCCTCTACCTGCTCTTGCTCTTTCTTCTTGGGGAGACTGTGGTTGGAAAAAGGAGAAGTGTTAGGGTTCAGAGTTGTTCCAGGGTGCTGTTAAAATCGCCTCCTCTATACAACATATCTTACGTGCTTTCCAGAGCTGAAGAAGTAAGACAGAGAAGGAAATATGAGAGGTGGGATGGGATGCTTTCAGGTGAAGTTGTAGAATTTGAGAAGCATGCTGCAGGGGTGGCTGGATCATGCAGATGGGAGGGTAATGCAGAGGGAAGCTGAGGAGATTCTTGGATCACCATGAGAAAGGCTTTTGGGGGGCTGGGAGATATGGAGTTGGCATGGAAGAGAGCTATGAGTTGCAGTATAGAGAAAAGATTCACCTGTTTTGTGAACTTTTCTTAGAAGTGGGTAGCATCTCAGTGAGAGACTAAACTGTTCCTCAGAGATACCACCACAGTGGCTTTGCCATCCATCATCTTCTATCAAGGGTCAGAGCAATGTCATTATCATTTCATACAGTGCTGATGGTATGCCATCTAGAAAGAGGTATTCATTCTGATTAGCCTTTGGTATCCCAGCAGCGGATTGTAGAGCTTTTTGTGACGTAGATGCGAGAAAAAGAAATGAGCAAACTTGTCAGACTTCCTTCAGTGATGGCACTGAACTTCTGCAAAACAGATTTGAACCAGTGACCTGGAGGTGAAGTGTTTCAGTTTCAGTACTAGTCCCCTCAGCCATCTTCTTGCTCTGTTTGCAACTACAAAATGTCACCCACTTGGTGGCATTGCAAGATGTGGGTGTTACAGATTGTGGGTGTGCTGGACAAGTCTCTTGCCAGTTTTCCCTAGTGCTCTAGAATTCATTGGGAGGCAAATGAGCGCAACAATGACTGGTCTAGGCCAAACTAGAATGTAAAGAACGAATGATGAAATACCAAAATACCAGGATGCACCAAAGGTAAGGAAAACTGTAGTGTCAATACTGTCCTCATTTTTTGTGATTTGTCACAAAAAAGTCTGAAAGTACATAATCATGCACTGTTAAATAATGTGATATGAATAGCCAACCTCAAATGTACCTCCAGGTGCTTAGCCCTGTGCTTGCTAACGTGTGTGGTCTTGCTGCCACCAGCAGTTGTTCACAGGTCAGTGAGCTCTCTGCCTAGCAGTGCTGGTAGGACTTGGTGCTGGTATCACACAAGTTTTTCCCAGAACCTTGAATATTTTTTCTTTCTTGGATGTCAAGTAGTTTTTCTCCTCAAGGAGTGCCCAGGCTACTTCTGTTGCTTTGGACTTCTTGACAGTTATTTTTTCTTTTTTCTTTTTTTTTAATTATTTCTCAACATGACTTACTTCTTCAGGGTCATAATTTTTCTCACATTTCAGGGAATGCATTAATTATTGCAAGATGCTGAATGTGTTTGTAAAAATTACATGCAAAACTTTGGATGGTCCACTCCATCCTTCATTTAATGAACTTCATGTTTGGCCATGTGCTCTTTTCTATTTTCAAACTTGCATTGTTCTTTCCCACTTAAATCGTAGATTACCTTATGTACAGTATAAAGGATAATATATACATATATATGTTTTCAAACATACAGTATGTCTATATATAGATATATCTTAATGTTACCTAGGCCAAGGATGTTACCTCGGCCAAGAATTGTTATTTTTATGAGAAAGACTGTTGTCCACCATTAGGGTTTCCAGAGAAATGTGTTTCCTCGATTACCTAATGGGCCATTTTCACTGTGTCAGCCATGGTGGAGGGAACCGTTCTGTCGTCTTTGCTTTTCTTAGTAATTTAAAACATAATGTACCTTGGTTTAATTTCAGATTGGTCTTTGAGCCCCATCCAGCATTACTAAGAACTCTGTGGGTATTTGTTTTGAAATAAAAGCCTGAACATGTTTCACTGTAGGTTTCAGTGAAATCTCTGCTCTTTAATTTCATTCTGCCATTTCATCTGAAAATGTTGATGCTCATGAGAGTAAAATTTAATTGGGTATATTAGAATCTGAATTTAATGGCTTTTGGGGTTATGAGTTAAAATTCTTATTTGACAATGTAGTTCAATTCTCTAGAGTGCGTTTGAGCATGCCTTGGGGATTGCCTGCTCAGCTTTGGGTTTGGGGTCCCTGGCATGTTTCTCCAGTGGTGGTTTTGAGGATACAGTAATGGCATGTAAGTGATAAAGTCTCTGCCACTCTTCCTCTTTCAGAGAATTCGGTCGACAGTGGATGAAAAAGAACAGAAGCAGCTTCTGATGGACCTTGATGTAGTAATGCGAAGCAGTGACTGCCCATATATTGTTCAGTTTTATGGTGCACTCTTCAGAGAGGTGGGGACTCCAAACTTGCTTCATTCATAGCACAGTTTGTTTTTGTGCCTTTTTTTGTCTTTGCAGCTGCCAACTTGCAGTAAAGAAGAGAAAATTAATTTGTTAGGATTTTTAGCTCACCACCTTTAATCAAGGTTATTTAACCAAGATACCCAGATGTTTTAGTGCTGCTAAACACCTGGATGCTATCCCACTTGTTATTATTGTCTGTCTGCATATTTCAGTCTCTCTTTCAATAAGCTTGTGGTTCCCCATGCAAGGTGAGTGCTGCTGGGCTGGGTGCAGCTCTGCAGCACCATGCTTGGACATGAATGTGATTGATGTCAGCAGTTGTCAGAAAGAACCACGTGGAGGACATGTGCGCACTCAGTATCCCTGTACTAAAGGTGGCTGCTGGGAGCAGATAGTTACCTGGTATATGTATAGATGTATGTATGCACGTATGT
Organism: Numida meleagris; assembly: GCF_002078875.1. Classification (NCBI taxonomy): domain Eukaryota; kingdom Metazoa; phylum Chordata; class Aves; order Galliformes; family Numididae; genus Numida; species Numida meleagris. Next base: position 220,675 of record NC_034425.1, read on the forward strand.
ATGTACCAGGGCTGTGTCAGAGACCCACGACTGACATGCTTCTTCCTTGAAGTGGTTTGTACCTGCATGTGCATAAGAAAGTATGAGTGATCTTGCAGGGTCAGAGCAGCGGGTGGTCCTGTCTCTGGCATCAGCCCATAGGATCTGCTTACAGAAGCATGTGTGTGGCTTTGGCATAGCCTTCAGTCATGTGTAGATTAATGTCTTCTGAGCTCTATCTTTTGCTTAGTGATTCTTCCTGGATTTCTTGTCCATTAAAAGGTTCGTTTTTTCTTTGAATACATGTACATTTTTTGCATCTGTAGTGCTCCTGGAGAAGTACTTGCTCTTGTCCATCCTTCATTTGAAGGCCTGTCACCACAATCCATTTTCAGTTTGAATCCTGCTGTTCTAAGTGCTGCTCCCAGTGGTTCCTTAGCGTCTGTATTTGATGAGGCAGTGAACAGTTGCTCCTTATCCACTCTGTCCAGGCCACTGAGGATCTTACAGAGTGTTACCATATTCACTGCCTGTCATGTCGTCTTCTTCAGCCTCATAAGTGCCAGCTGTGTCATACACAGAATCCATTCTGATCTTTGATCATCTTTCTTGCTGTTATCTGCATCTTTTCCAGTTCTCTGCTATTCTGTTGGAACCATAATTGCATGACTGCTCTTGAAAGGAGCCGTACCTGCAATAGCTTGCCTAGGGGCAGTAATTTTGCTCGGACCTTTAATGCACATAAATACTGTGTGCTGTGGAGTGAGTTATCCAGTATGACGCTTCCATGGATTATATCAAGACCAGAGTTAGAGCATCAAAAGCTATGTAAGCTGACCATTGTTAATCCTGACATAATTCAGTTGTTCATGGCCAGGAATATAATATTAATCACTGCATTTTTGTGACTGTTCTAGAACCTACTTATACACATAATTTAAGGTATGCATTATTCTGCAAGGCAGCAGAAGGTATCATTCTGTCTCCTTGTGCCTTGCCCAGGCACTCACATTGCCTTTGAATGACCAGTAAAAACAGTTGGGACACTGGTGTTCTGCATGCAGCCTTCACAATCTTAAGCCACGCTTGCCTGTTTTCCTCTACTTGTGCCTACCTGCAGGAAGAAGAACAGCAGTGAGTAGACCCCTGTTTTCCATCTTTGTATATTATCTGGCATTGCAGCCCATGCAGCGCCTGTTAGGGCTTTACTGGGGTGCTGTTAGAGGAAGAAGGTGAATGTTGGAATTTAAAGCCCACAGTTGGAACTGAATGTTCAATTCCTGATTCTCAGGAATCTTCCTCTGTAATTTCTTCATTTTTCTGGCTTTAAACCTCAGTCTCTAAAATAAGGATACTAATCCTTCCTTTTCCCGTGCTTCACTTTGTCTTATCTGTTGAACATTTTGGGCCAGGAGGCTTTGTCCCTGTTCATGCAGTCCAAACTCCTACCAAGTGTGTAGGCTCAGCCTTGTCTGCAAGTTGGCAGCCTTGCTGAAATACAAAAGATAAGGCTGTCAGCTAGTTTGAAGAAAAGTCTCTGGGCAAGACTGTATCTTGCCAGATGCTAATGAGCAACATGTTCAGAACTGCGTGAGCCTGTCACCTCTCTGCACATCAATAATACAGAAACCTGCCCTGACCAGTGCCCAGCTGTCAGCCTGGCCTTTGCCCTTTGTATTGTCAAAAAGTCCTGTCCTCTTGCAGCTAGGCATTGTTCCTTGGGTGAGGCTTCAGTAAGGTCACTCTGGAATATATTGTGTTGGCCCCTGGCATCCCCTCTGCCCACACCCCCAGCATCAGTGGTGTGGGATTTCTCCCCTTGCCTTGGTTTCTTCCTGGTAGACTTGGATGAGTTTTCTGTCTTGTCATATTAATTACATGTTCTAATTTAAATTACATTTTTTAAAGAAAGCAAAACTGTGACAGCTGAGGAGAAGAGAGATGATGTATTTAAGTGGAAAAAAAGATTTTCAGCAGTATGTTTGAACCTGTGTCACCCTCTGACTATGATCCATTCCCAAAGTAATGGAATTATCCAGCTCACTGTTGCACCATCCCCTGGATCACAGGACCACATGGGACTAAACCTTTCTCAGGATGTCCTACGCCAATGTATGTGTCAACAAAGCCTTGTGTTACAGCTTTTCAAGCTGAAAAGTAAGGAAAAACATTCCAAGAAGCAGTTATTGGGACCTTCTGCACTGAGCCAGGAGTCAGATTCTCTGGGGATAGATGGATTTACAGATGGGAGATTTTCTTCATCCTGCTCCTGAAAGGTGAAAAACTTCACTCTGAGTCTCTTTAGCGGAGCTTGAACATTGAGCAGGCAGCTCTCACAATCATGTAATTGGCAAGGAGATTATAGCAGCTTCAGGAAGAGCAGGAGGACAGCTGGGCTGTTCTGAAAGGCAAGTACCTCTCTGAAGGAGCGAGCTGCTTGTGCTGAGAAGCAGAGCTCTCCCCTCATGTTTTGGGGAGCCCAAATTGGACGGAACTCACTTTGAAGACAGTCATGTAACTGTAAACAGACAAGTTGCTGTGACAGCCTCTATGAGTATTAAAAGTTTGGTTTGGAAAGGCAAAAAATACTGCAGGTGAATATTTTCCCTAGTCATATTCTCACTTGTTCAGCAAGCGTTTTCTGATAGGGAAAGGTTTAAAATGCAGCTTTGTCTCTGGGAGTTCTGACAATTTTGAAGGTTCTTCCTGAAAAATTGCTAAATGCCATATGCTACAGCTATACCATTGGTTCATGGAAACCAGACTGGGGGCATGAGTAATCTTCATGGAAGCTTGACATGCGAATGAGTCTTTTCTGGGAGGTGGTATCGGTTGTCCCTCAGTCATTAGCACCTTTACCTGTGTTTTATTTGCTCCTTGTTCTTTAATCATGTGGTACATCCTTCTGTTAGCTATGTCTACAAAGACAGTATAATGTATATCAATGCAAAAACCGTACATAAATTACCAGCAGTGGGACTTTGTGTGAGTTTTTAGGCACTCACTTAGATGAAATAGAATTACCTATTTAGTGAAACGTGGATGATGGAAAAGCAACATTTCAACCTTCGCATGAATAAAGGAGACCTCATTGTGCTGACATCAGATGGTGCCTGTGCTGGAGTCTCTTGCCAGAACTGTGAAGTTGTGACCTTGATGTCACCATGTCACACCCCGTGGATGTACAGTGTACTTCATTCTGTTGAGGCAGCTGTTGACTGGACTGCTCTGTTGCTTCTGCAGAGATCCCAGGTAGAAAATGTCACACTTTTTTCAAGAACAGGAAGCATCCCTGTCTGCTGACTTCTTCATGTGTGCCAGCTGAGATGGCTTTCATTTCCACAGCTTGACTTTTTAAGAGAGAAAGTTGCTCCTAGTAAAGCCTGAGGAATGAGGAGAAGCAGAAAGAGAAGAGTCTGGAGGAAAGCACAGGAGGGGTGGTTATGCCATTATTCCAAGCTGTAGGAGATTCAGAGCCTGAGGAAGTCATCTGGTTTCTCAGTACTGCCCCAGCGAGACCACTGACTCCTGATTACAGAGCACACAGAGCTTTCCACATCAGTCCTGAGAGATGGCACACTGCAGGAGGTCTGGTTACCGGGGTCAGTTTGTTCCCTCTCAAAACAATATTTGCCAGATAGGAGATGAAGAAGAGGATGGCTAGGATTTCTGCAAAGATTTCGCTTCTAGTGAGAATACAAGAGCATCAGGCTGAGCTATACATGCTCTGGGTGACCCTAAGAGTTTCTCCCTCAGAGTTGCTGTTTGGAGGGCAAAGACATCTGAGAGAAAAACAGTTGTTGTTTCTTGTTGGTTTGTTTGCTGCAAGCTTTGTAGCTGACCTAGTTTGAGATTGTTCCTGTGAGCCTGGGAGTATTTGGTTAGTTATCTCAACCACACTAACTACTCTGTTAAGGTCACTTTTCGTGTTACTTTTCTTATCAAGAGGGGTAGAGGAAAAAAGCCTTGTCTGACTTGGGATATCAGCAGTGACTTCTACACACTATGAATGCAGCCGAGCCGAGTTTATATCAACTGACTCAATAAATGACAATGCAAAATTGCAAGTTGTAAAATAAGCCCAGGAAACCAGGTAAAGCAGGCCATGGGGCCCTCAGCTGGTACAAGAGAAGAGTTAGTAGTATGACCGTGACATCAGCACAGCAGTGATGTTGATTTGAGTTGTGGATGTATCCTTGGTCATTTGATACAAGGTCTCTTTGCTGTTGATGCCTGCTCATCTTGAGTCACCCAGAGGAGAGTGGGATGGAGTGTCACTTCAGTGCCCTGGGAGTACTTTCATGTTACACCTTAGTTTCTTGAAGTAGAATTGTGGAATCCTTAGGGTTGGAAAGGGACCTCTAAAGGTCATCCAGTCCAACTGCCCTGCAATGAACAGCGACCTGCACAGCTAGATCAGGTTGCCCAGGGCCTTATCCAGCCTCACCGTGAAAGTCTCCAGGGATGGGACACCCACCACATCTCAGTAATAGCTTTTTCCCAACTCTTCAAAGTAGCATTTAAAGTCCTGCTCTGTGATTTTGGCCCAATAAACACTATGTTCAAACCTATGGGATCTGTAGGAATTTTCAACAGTTAAAAGACCGTGTGCAGACTACTGTAGAAACTCTCAACTTTTTTTTTGTTGGTGACAAGTTAAAATTTGAGGAAGAATGAAAGTAATTACATTCCATGAAATTTTATACTACACAAAAGCATTCAGACAAAGAAGATGCCAGTTAGTTTAACTTTCCTGTGACAGGACAGCCACAACTACAAAATGAAGTAATAGAAGAATAAATATTTTCAGTATCCTGTGTTCTCAGTCAGAGACAGGGTTGCCCTCTGTCCCAAAGATCTCTGTTAATTATATGAAATAAGTGTAATATTCAGAACAGTGCTAGCCATTACAAAGACTTTCAAGAGTGTCTCCCAGTGCCAACAGAAGACACAACATCCAGACAGGCTCTTAAATCTGCAGTGTTTATTAATAATTTCAACATATTTATGTGTGTTTGGTACCTTGAAGATGACTCTTTCATCTGACTGAGACTCCATATGTGATGTAACTGCTCTGTAGCACTCCTGTGCAGGTCCTCAACATGCTACCTGACTGTGGAAGTCTTCAACAGTTTTAGAATGGCTTGAGATGTCTGATCAAATGAGCAATCCCCATTGCTTAGGAAAAGTGCCCTATGTGTCCTGTAAGGAAATGTGGTGGGAGTCTCCATTCATTCTCATTAGTATAGGTGCAACTTGCATAAAAGGTGCACGAGTGTGGTGAAACTGCAGTGTTGGTAGTGCAGGATCACAGACTGGTTGAGGCCGGGGGGACCTCTGGAGGCCATTATGTCCAAGCCCCCTGCTCAAGCAGGGCCACCCGGTGCAGGTGGCCCAGGACCATGTGCAGGCGGCTTTTGGTAAGGGAGATTCCACAGCCTCTCTGTGCAACTTGTGACAGTGCTCAGGCACTTGCATAGTCAAATATGTTTCCTGATCTTCTTTTTAGGGAGCCTCCTGTGTTATGGTTTGTGCCCAGCTCCTAGTGTCCTGGCACTGGGCAGGAGCCTGGCTCCTTCTCTGCACTGTTCTTTCAGGTATTTATAGACACTGGTGAGATCCTCCCGAGCCTTCTCTTCCCCAGGCTGAACTCTCCCTTCACCATCTTTTTGGCCTGTGATCGGACTCTCTCCTGTGGACGCAGTACTCCAGGTGTGGCCTTGCCAGTGCTGAGCTGAGGGGAGGGATCACCTCAACCTCCTGGCAGTACTTTGCCTAAGGCAGCTCAGGATACCATCAGCCTTCTCTGGGGCTGGTTCACGTTCAACTTGTCTACCAGGACCTCCAGGTCCTTTTCGTGCCAAGCTGCTTTCCAACTCAGTGGCATCTCTGTGACGTATTCGGTTGTGGGCTGGGAACTAAAAACACAGAATTCAGAAGTGGAAGCAGCCCAGCTGCTGGTAAAGACGCAGTTTTAGTGTATGTCCTGGACCGCTGGTAGCGATACTTTGAAGGACATTTTTTTTGACATGCCTACAAGAAGTGCACTAGCATCTGGTAATTTAGTACTTGAAAAGGAGCAAAGTAAATTCTTTGGAAGAATAGCTATAGCTGGAAGAGAAGAATTAAATTTCTTCCTTTGTTATTTTCTAGTCAGAAACCAACCTGACCTGGGAGCATAAATTGAAGAGAAACTTTCATGAAGATAATTTTGTTCTCACAACTCAAGATGAAGCAGAAGTTGGCCGTGCACATTGGCACTTCTTTGTATTTGCTAAGAAATTCAGTTGTACCTGGCAGTCTTCCTCTTTGTTCTCAGTAGGGTTTTTCAGCTCTGCCTGTAGGTAGGTTCTTTCAAGTTCCGGGAAGAGATGAGAACCTGCAGGATTTTGACTCTTACCACCAGCCTTAAAGAAACTGCATAACTGAAAAGCTCTCTCATCTTTCTTCACTGATCTTGTTGATGTGAATTCGTGTTGATCAGGTAGACTTTTATATCACTAGATCAATAAATATCCACACCCAGGGTTTCTAAGTGGCATATACTTCAGGAGACCAAGTAAACCATGTCTTGATTTTTTTTTTCCCCCCTTTGGTGCTTGTGATCATGAGCAGTTTGAATGTTGTGGTGACACACAAACATGTTTGAGTGTTCAGTAACACACAGCACAACCCTGCAGGCATACAAAGTGTGTTGTGAAGCTTTTGTTACAGTAACAGCTCTAATAAGGTTGCCTGTTGTTCCACATAAATTGGCTTTTCCTGTACAAACAGCACCCTTGTAACCTGGGCCACTGAGGGCACTCATGTACTGGTGCAAGTGGACATTAATGTGAGGCTGAGGGCGGTCAGTTAAATTCTGGCATTCTTAAATGAATCCAGTTCCCCATAGCCTTAGTACAGTCACACAGGAGTATGGCATGCTACCAGTTGTTAAGGTAGGGCTGCTCAAAGCAGAGGCAGTGTCTTAAAAGATCCTGCAGGCAGTAGAACATGTCCGTGTTTGCTTTCACTGTGGATAGTTGGTAAGGGTCTGGGATGGTTCCAGTTTCACTTGGATTTCACATGCATCACTAATACTGCATCCACGTTCTTTCATCTGAGCTGGTCTTGATGGTACAGAAATGCCACAACTGCACTTTGCATTTGTCGCCAGTGCTGAAGGGGGAACACTTCTGTGTGTGTTACATAAATTCATTTCTACAGTTTAAATCAGATCAGGTCCTCAGCCAAATGCATCCATAACCAACCTTTCTCCAGCATCCTGAGCTCTCCTTTCTCCAAGTCTCTATCCACAACTGCTTTGTGTCAGTCACTTGAAACAGCTGTGTTCTCTTCCTTCGATGTTGCATTTGCCTCTTGGTGGTGTCCCAGCCTCTGCATTCAGCAAAGTTCCTTTTTTTATCAGTGCCTTCTGCTTTGTTTCAGGTGAAATGCGTATTCTCTGGCCTCAGGCTTGTAGCAGCCCTTTCCTATACATGGGAGATGTGAGCTGATAGTGGTGTGTGGGCAAGGGATGTTTCACACCACTGACACCGGCCCCTTTTGTTCCCACTGGCCCCTTTGCTGACCCTTTGTGTTCCCACTAAACCAAGCACTTGGTCTGGAGATGGGTCCTGGTGGATGCCATTCCTTGGCCTGGTTTTCACAGGAGGTTATTCTGAGTGGATGCAAAACCCCCTTTTGGCCTTAAAACCTATGGCTCAGCAAGCTTTTTTAATTGTCTCAGAAGAAACTGCAAATTGCTCCTGGCTGACACAAAGACCGGGAGGTTGCTTCAAACAGAACTGACTTGGGGTAGGAGCGTGGGGCTTTGCAAGAGTGCCAGCATTTCTGTGTTCTTGTTTATTTTCCTTATTTCATTTCTTTGTGTGTGTGTGTTTGATTGGGAAGAGTCTAACTTCTGTGGGGTAGTTACTTAAGGAGGCTTCTCCTCCAGTTGTCACCTCCTGAACTGCAGGAGCTGCTGCTCGGCAGTGCTTTGGACGGTGCCTCACCACAGTGGGGCAGCCAGGCTGATCAAGCACATCTTGCAGTTAGCTTTTGGCAGCTAATGCAGTTTTAACAACGATTGTGATACAGGCTGTAGAGGACATCATTTATGGACATAAGAGTATGCCATTTCTGGTGAGGACAGTCCAGTTCTGGTGATGTAGTGTTTCTAGGAGCAATGCAAATGCACTGCATGATGCGCATTACACTCTACAGAAACAGCTCATACAAAGTCTTCTGTGGTCCTCAATGGGAGTTAAAATGTTTAAAATTTGAAATAGCTGAGATCAATCCATGGCTAAGCTGTTTATCACTATGCATACAAGAGATGAAATTCTTCCATACGTAATCTTTGTGGAGATCCATTTCTTATCCCCATCTTGAGCGGGCTGACTCACAGATCTTAGGAGAGAGCTTGGTAAGAAGACATGCTGCTCTCCTCTGATTGTTTAGCTTAGTTTTTTATAGAATCATAGAATTGTTTGAGTTGGAAGGAACCCTTAAAGATCATCTGGTCCTTCTGCAACGAACAGGGACACCCAGAGCTCAATGAGGTGCTCAGAGCCCCATCTAGCCTGGCCTTCGGTGGCACCCAGCACCTCTCTGAGCAACCTGTGCCAGTGCCTCACCACACTTTTCGTTTAGCAGAGATGTCTTACAGTTTTCTGCGTTTAAATTAACTGTTGAATGCAAGTCAACAAAAGTCCCTATCCTCCTGAATTTCTTTTCATTTTCTCTTGCGTAGATCATATCTCCAAATCTGGTATGAGATGTTCTCTGACATATGCAGAGCTGACGTAAACTGCAGGGCGTTTTTGTAGTCTTACTGTGTTCGGTTGCATCTCACTGTGCCATCAGTCTTCTGGAGAGCCAGACAGTTTTTGAGGCATAATTTCATCTAGGCTCGGGCAGCTAATATGCAGTGTCAAGTCTGATCTTGTCAATTAGATTTCTCTGCTGGTAAATGGAGTAAGGAGAAGTGGATAATAGGGATGATTTCTCCATTGCTCTCAATGACTAGTTCAGACTTCGCTGCTTTTTAAATGGCTGAAATTAATCAGGGTGGAATTCTTCCTTCCTGTCAAATACACGTTGCTGTTTATGTGTTTTATTGGATTCAAGGGATATCTTAATGCTTTCTGGATTTTTATTTCTCATTTAAGCTTGACAGTAACAAAGATTATTTTCTTTTTCCAGGGTGACTGTTGGATCTGTATGGAGCTCATGTCTACCTCGTTTGATAAGTTTTACAAATATGTATATAGTGTATTAGATGATGTTATTCCAGAAGAAATCCTAGGCAAAATCACTTTAGCTGTGAGTATGTTGTTAAGCTTTTTTTTTTTTTTTGGTATTTTTTTGAAGCTAGTTTGAAAAATTCAGATCTCGTACTTAGCTTGTAAGAAAGCTGCTTGATCTGCACGCAGTATAACCGCTGCTGTTATATTGCATCACAATTTTAGTGAGTCCTGAGTATATTCCAGTTTTCCTATAACCTGTTACAGTGATGGAGAAGCAGGTCCTGGGGGTCTGTAACTTTGATTCTGCCAATATGAGCCTTTGGTTGTCTAAACACAAGGGTAAGCATTGGCTCTGCAAAACGCACTTTTGGGTTTGGGCTGTGGAGGAAGGAGTGTTGAGAGGTATCCTGAGATCTCTGTCCTGCTGCTGCCCATAAAACTCTGTTGGGTCCATTGGGTTTCTGCAGGATAGTCTGGGCCACAATGGTCCACAAACCTTTGGTGCCATTGGACAAAGGCTCCTAAAAACGCAAGTGGATTCTTCAGCAGGTGCATATCCAGCTTGTTGTTTTTCTCAACTGAACCAGGAAGTCCTGGTCCAATAAAAAAGTGACGGCCAAGCCGAGTGGGTTCATTCACTGAGGCCTCTAAAGGTGAAGGGCTGCAGGAGTCAGGTTTGGGAGTGACAGACAAATGTGAGTGACATGTTGTAATAAGGCACAAACTGCCTCTCTATTGGATCTACAGTAAGTTGATGTTATGCTTTGTTGGGAGGTGCTCAGCAAGTTGCAACCCATGACCTCTTGAAAAGTTACAGGCCAATTCTGCTGAGGGTCAGGTCCTGGGGGAAAGCCATCATCCTCACCCTTCCAGACGGCATCTTAATGAAATATTGTGCCTACCGGGACCTGCAGACACATCTTAGAAGCTGGCAGTCTGCCTTGATGGCTCACGCGCTCTTAGGTTATAAGATGATTACAGTCAAGACTGAAAATCCAGTCTAAGACGGCTGATGTCTGTTCTGCTGCCTATGGGATGCGTCATCATACAACTGACCAGCTAAATGTATTACTGGCTGAAGCAAGACTTGTGCTGCAACTTGGTGTGTTTCACCAGGTCACCCCTGATTTCATGCTAGTGCTCTGTTACACTGAGCAGAAGAGCTCTGGGCTCGAGTCTGGGAGCAGAAGATTCTGGCAGGGTCCAGGAAGACCATCTGCTCTCATTCCTCCACAGACCTGCCTAAAAATCATTGGTGGTTTTCTCTTCAGCGGGGTGTGGTAGCTTCTGCTGACAAGCGGAGCCTGCACTGGGAGGGCAGAAGGGGGCAGTGGGGAGGGGGCAGCACTGCAGCTGCCCCAGTTGGGCTCAGCAGGGCTTGCCAGAGCTTCTCATTACCTAAACTCCTGGACAGGGGATTATGTGAGCAGGAAGGAGCGTGCGCACCAGGAAATGCAAGCAGGAAGGAGCAGGCTTTTGAGTGCTAGACTTTGTCCTCAGGGGCATACAACTTCAGAGAGCTTACCAGCAGAACACAAACGTCCTCTTGCCATCATCAAGGCAGTCTTCTGGCTATCAGTTTCACTGGTCTATGTGAAATGAATTAAAACTTTAAACCATTTTTTTTTAATTGTCCTGTGTATCAGGCTTTCTGAGTATCTCTTCCACTTGTTGGTGAATGAGTAGATCACAACAATGTCCTCTGTAGCTCCTCACTCCACTGAAATGAGGAGCTGCTGCTCAGGAAAGGGAATGGGAACAGCAGAGCAGGGCATTTGTTACTTATGGAAAAGGTCCAGCATAGGGCTGGAAATAAGGTCTTACTGAAGATAACTAATGTTAGAAATTACTTTTTCTCTTGCTTCCCTCTCTCAAAGTGTGATCTTTCAAAATTACTTACCCTCTTTTAATATCGTTTTCTGTTTGCAGGACAAATTGTGAGAAAAACGTTTTAATCGTATAGCTTATTTGCAGCATTTATGCCTTTTCATATTTAATTTTTTTTTCTCCCCTGTTCTTGGAACTCCAAAAATTGAATCTTATGACATTTGCTTATTTTTCATCTGTATTTTTTTCTAGACTGTGAAAGCACTAAACCACTTAAAAGAAAACTTGAAAATCATTCACAGAGGTAAGTTCATGTCTTTTCCTCTTCTTGCCTACAAAACTAATTGCAAGAATTTGAAGCAAGCTTTGCATCAGGTCGCAGTGTAATTAGCACAGGTACTGCCACAGATGGGAGCATGGGGAGCAACACAGATTCTGCACAAGTGTGTAGAATCCGGGGTTGGTGGCTGTTTCCTTGCCCCTCTGATCTGTGTTTTTCCATACCAAGCAGGGGTTGGACTGTTGTAGTGGGCTTTCAGGGTTGTTGGGTGGCTGGCTCCATCTCCTGTCACTGCTGGTTGGATCCTCAGTGGCCATGAGCATTCCATGCCCAGGGGCCATGTGCAGCAGTCACTACTGGTGTTGATTCTCTGCAGCTGCTGTTTGGGAAATTGAACCCTGCAGCTGTGACTTAACAGTTTAAATTTCTTCCCTTTACAGATATCAAACCTTCCAATATTCTTCTGGACAGAAATGGAAATATTAAACTCTGTGACTTTGGCATTAGTGGACAGCTTGTGGACTCCATTGCCAAAACACGAGATGCAGGGTGCCGGCCGTACATGGCGGTGAGTGGGGCTGAGCGTGGTGCTGAGTGCCTGTGGGCCGTGCAGATTCCTGATGCATCTTCACCAGGCCTGGCTCGGAGCGTCTGCCCAAAGTGCCAGCTTGGTTCACGTGGAATAAGCCCTCCCTTCCCAGAAGAATCATAGAATGGCTTGGGTTGAAAAGGACCTCAAAGATCATCGACTCTCAACCCCCCTGCCAAGTGCAGGGTTGCCAACCACTAGACCAGGCTGCCCAGAGCCACGTCCAGTCTGGCCTTGAATGCCTCCAGGGACGGGGCATCCACAACCTCCCTGGGCAACCTGTTCCAGTGCAAAAAGAAACTGAGCTCTAGAATAAGCGCTGTTTGTGGCAGGGGACAATCCCCTCCCTGCCCACTGCCGCCACTCCGCTGATGCAGCCCAGGGTTCTGTTGGCCATCTGGGCTGCAGGAGCACACTGCTGACTCATGTGCAGCTTGTTGTCCATCAGGATCGCCAAGTCCTCCACAGGGCTGCTCTCAATGAGTTCTTTTCCTGGTGTGTACTCATATCCGGGATTTACCTCGACTCAAGTGCAACACCTTGCACTTGGCCTTACTAAACATCATTAGATTCTCATGTGTCCACTTTTCAAGCATGTCCAGGTCTCTCTGGATAGCCTCTCTCCTTTCTGTTATATCAGATGCACCACTCAGCTTGGTGCCACCAGCAAACTTGCTGGGGGTACACTCAGTCCCAATGTCTGTGTTGTTGATAAGGATATTGAAGAGCACTGGTCCCAAGACAGACCCCTGGGGGACACCACTTGTGATGGGCTTCCACCTGGACATAGAGCCATTGACAACAACCCTCTGGCTACAACCATCCAACTGATTTTTTTATCCATATAATAGTCCAGTCTTCAAATCCATGTGTTTCCAATTTAGACAATAGGATGTGGTGTGAGACCATGTCAAAGGCCTTGCACAAGTCCAGGTAGACAACTTCAGTTGCCTTCCCTTTGTCTACCAATGCCATCACTCCATCACAGAAAGCCACCAGATTGGTCAGACATGATTTGCCCTTGGTAAAGCCATGCTGGCTGTCTTGGATCACCTCTGCATCTTGCACATGCCTTAACATCTCTTCCAGGAGGATCTGCTCCATGATCTTTCCAGGCACAGATGTGAGGCTCACCAGCCTGTAGTTCTCCAAGTTTTCCTTTCTCCCTTCCTTGATTATGGAGTGGTGTTTCCTTTTTTCCATTCACTGGGGACTTCGCCTGACAGCCATGATTTTTCAGATATGATGGAGAGAGGCCTGGCAATCGCATCAGCCAGTTCCTTCAGAACCCTGGGGTGCATGTCATTTTACCTCATAGACATGGACACATTCAGCCTCATGAAGTGGTCTCTGACTTGCTCCACTCTTACACTGGGAGGGATTTTGTTCACCCAACCCCCACTTAGAAGTTCAGGGACAAAAGGTGTGAGAAGCCTGACTGGCTGTGAAGACTGAGGCAAAGAACTTGTTAACTACCTGAGCCTTCTCCATGTCTGAGGAAGCCAGCTCTCCCTTTCCATTTATCAGAGGGGGTACGCTCTCCTTCGCCTGTGTCTTCTGCCTGATGTATCTAAATAATCCTTTCTTGTTGTTTTTCACATTGTAGAGAAAAGTCTTTCAAAATTATAGTGATCTTTGAAAACTGCTTTATTTCCAAAGTGTACCATCACTTAATTCCAGGAGAAAGTAATTCTGGCGAGCAGTGGTAGCAGCTGCGTGTAAATCGCCTGCTCTGAGCCGTGGCTACTGGGAGTCTGTCCTGCTTATTTGTTTCCCTCCTACTCCCAGTGATAAACACAGTGGTTGTGACTTTCAGAGCTGTCTGAGAGTTCAAATGCTTCCACACATCATGCTGCTTTGAAAAAATATTCCTGGGTTTCACCTGGGTTTGAGGAGTGGCTTGTGTCTGAGCTGTATGTCTACTGGTGTTAATGTAACTAATTCGAGTGGCACTTTAACTCCTTATGCCTCAGTATGCTGAAAAATACTGGCTTCTGAACTGTCTCATTTACTGAGATTCAAGAAAAAAAAAAGGATAATCTGTCCCTTTGAAAGCACTGTGCCCATCTGGTCTAGCTAACTGCTGTCACGTGGCTTTTATCTGACTGTGATGTCCCAGGAAAACCTGTTTGCTCTGATTCTGATCTGTGCAAACACGGAGCCCGAGTTTCTGAGCATTGGAACTTTTCTGTTCGCTGTCCTCGTAGCAAAGTGAGCTAGCTGGAAATGATGAAATCTGCTTCTGGAGGTCACTGCTGTGGTACAACAGTGTGTGCAAGTTCCAGAACCACCTAACTTAGTGGAACGGGGTGCTTTGTTTAAAGACCTGGATGGTCTGGAGAGAGTTAGGGGCATGTCTCCTCTGAGCTCTTTTGGCAAGTGTCTGGAATTCCTTGCAGGGAAGAGAACCAGTTGGAGCTACTCAGTCTGTTGTGCTGATGGGGTTTATGATGCTGTGGGCTGAAGCAGAGGGCCGCAGGGTGGGATGGATGCGGTACCCTGCTCCCAGGCTGCCTTGTCCTGTAAGCTGTTCTGATAGCATCACTCACTGGAGTTAGGAATTCTGTTGACTTTCCCCTATCCTCTGAGGTGTACAGTTCTGTGTACAGGGGTCTTGCTCGCCTCCTGTGCCCTGTAAGTTTAGCAAACTATAATTAAGAGAATTAATGTTCCTACTTTTGCTTAGAACTGTGGGTAGATGGTCAGCTTTGCTCAAACTGTTGATTTAATTACTGCGTGACAATTACTGGTGTGTTTGTGAATAGCTGTGCTTCTTTGTTTCCCTTGGGACTTGTGTGAGTCAGTAATACTTCTAGATTTCCCTCCCTGTCCGTATGCACCGTGTTCTTTGTGCACTTCTATCACCAGTTCCAGAATGGGTTGGATTTTTAAGTGAGAAAAATGTTTTAGTTGTGTTTTTAAGTGCCTTGGCATGGTATATGGTTTGTGGGATGAGCCAGCAGCTGGCAACTGCTGTGGGAGACTGCTGGCCTCTTCCCTTCTCTGCAACTCGGTGACTCCTCTCCAAGTCCATATGCATTCCTGTGTACTGGGAAGCCTGGGAAGCAGGGTGATGTCCCCAGCAACCAGACACAACTGCTAGCTCCTTCTCTGTGGCAGCAAAGGCTGGTGCTGTCGTGGTGCTGAATATACCTGGTAGTCAGTCAGGCCCATCGTGCCCCTTTGGAAAGAAAAATAATTGGCTTCAGTGTGAAATAGGTGAAGGGTGCTAGCTAGGCTTTCACAGTGTACCTGCACTCAGCCAGGGTAGGTCTGATTAGGGCTGCTGGACCATGCTCAGTGATGATGAGAGCACGTTGCCCGCTCGGCCTTTGGCGCTTGCAGTAATTCTTGTAGCATGAGGACTTGCCCATCAAAGGAACCTGTTAACACTGTGTTCACTGGAGCCAGATACTCAAATAGCCATTGATAACAATAACATTGGACATCTGCCAGTTTGACTGGGAGCAGGCTGATTGGGCAGCAGGAACCACATCCAGCTGCTAAGCAAATGCTTTGTGTTTGAATCAAAATTGTTAGAGCTGTCACAGAACGCAGCATGTCAGCCTTGGAGTTGCCAGTTCTGGAAAAGTTATTTTGCTTTTGACTTTGAATTTCCATGCGATCCTTGCTTTGAAATAAGGAGTAAATATGCCTTGTGTTCTCTGAAAGAAAGAATGGAAAGGCTGGAGCCCCCCTGTCATCCCAGGATAGCTGGTCCCCAGGGCAGTTTTTATGGGCAGCATGATGCTGAGCCCTCCCGATACCCATTTTGGTTCCTGCACTGTGGATTTGCCCCAGGTGAGGTTTTGCACTGTGATCATGCTGGGCTTGCAAGCGGCTGCCAGCCCCAGTCTTGCCAGCTGCTGCTCTTCTGCTTCATTGTTTCGCTGAGCCATGAAGAGCCATTCTGAGGGTGAGCAGTAAAAAAGCAGGTCCTTGCAGAAAGGAGACGGCATGTTTATGGAGTTGGCTTGTCGAGAAGGTGCAGAGCTGAATGGTGGCACGAAGGAGGGGTGAACAGGATGCTGTGAGGGGGCAGCTCTCAGTCAGCTTCAATGTACTGCAAAGTCAGCGCTTCCTGTCCCATCCTTCAGCTGTGTGCCCAGGGCAGCAGCACCCAGGGTTCTGGCAGGTGGCCCTGCCTCCCTGGTGAGCCCTGCCTTGTCTGCCATCCACAGCTTCTGATCTGGGCTGGAGAGGAGGCTGTGCTGTGCTGAAGCTGACAGTTCCCCTTTTTAATGCCCAAGGGATCCCAGTTTCTGCGTCAGAGAGGAGTGATGAGGCCAATCTGGAAGCAGCTGGGCTATGGATGCGAGGACCCACGGTCAGGTGTCCTGCCCTGTCCCACTCCTTAGGGACCTGTCATGGGACAGAGTCACAACTGCTGCTGGGTCCTCCTGCCAGGCCGCCTGGGTGCTGCCCTCTGCCTGCTGCGGCCAGGCACGGATGTGCTGTGCTGCTCTCCCTTGGCTGAGGCAGCATTGCTGCCTCTGTGGCCATGCGGGCTGCATCCCCACCTGCAAACGACTCGCACACGGCTTGGCCACGTGCAGAAAAGGAGGAATTCCTGAGGTGGGCGGCAGGGCCATTTCTGTGCTGCTCTGTGGCTTCTGTGTGGGTGCGGGAGGAGGGCTGTGGGGCTGGGGCAGCACGGGCAGAAGCCCAGGTTTAGCTTCACATTCCTGACCCAACACCCAGGTTTTCATTGCGCTTGGTTGTTCATTTCACTGAACAGGCAGCCCGCTGGTTTGACTTTGTGCAGCTGCAGTCCTCTTGGATGCTCCTGATCTTTGCTGTGTGTTGGATTTTTTGTTAATCTTTTTTTTTTTTTCTTTTTTCCTTTTGGATCTGAAACTTGGCCTGTAGCCACCATTTTATGATTGAGAAAACAGACTTGAAGGGAAGCAGTGAGACATGCAGCACCGTCCCTGTGTGCGACGCGGGCGATGCCGGAGCTCTGAGCACAGCTCTCCCCGCTCGTGTGCTGCTGATGTCACCCACATGCTTCAGTGGTTTCAGCTGAGAACATGCCTCCGCTTACTCATTCATAAGCTAAAATCATCCATGAGGTTTGCCCAGCGTGGGACTTCTCTTGTCCAAATTTAGCTCCTTATGTCAGATGGGGCAGAGCCTGTGCAGAGCAGTGGCACTGAGCGTGTCCGTGCTGCAGAGAGGTATGGGTACAGCTCCTCAGGGCAGGTTCTGCTGTGGAGAGAGGCAGCAGAGAGAGAAGAGAAGGGTCACACAGCTCCTGGGTCTGCAGCTGTGCTTCTCCCACTGTCCCTGAGCTGCTTGGCTCCTGTTGTTCTTGTTTGAGGGCAGGGAGGCATCCGGCTGCAGGAGGACCGTGGGGATGGCCCGTTGCTGAGAGCAGCAGTGCCCTGCACGGCTGTGAGAGCTGCTCAGCTGCACCAGTCAGCCCCAGCGATCACCCTGACACTGAGGTCCAGGTGCAGCTGAGTGTGGCCTGCACCTTCTCCAGCCCTTCTCTGCTGCGACAGGGCCCCGGGCAGCAGGACAGGCACATACGGGGACGATGTCGCTCCCGGCTGTTGCTGGAGCTGAGCAGGCAGCCTCCACCCTCTGGCTGCTGCGTCTGAGTGCTTCAAGCAGTACCGTCCCTTCAGGGACTGGCTGTTCTTAAAATCAGAGAATAACCAAGGTTGGAAAAGACCTCCAAGATCACCCAGTCCAACTGTCCACCTACCACCAATATTTCCTCACTAAACCGTGTCCCTCAGTACAACATTTAAATGTTTCCTGAACGCATCCAGGGGCAGTGACTCCACCACCTCCCTGGGCAGCCCATTCCAGCATCTAACCACTCTTTCAGAGAAGAATTTTTTCCTAACATCCAAGCTGAATCTCTGCTGGTGCAACTTGAGGCCATTCTCTCTTGTCCTATCGCTAGTTACAGGGGAGAAGCAGCTGACCCCCACCTCACCACAACCTCTCTTCAGGTAGCTGTAGAGAGTGATGAGGTCTCCCCTGAGCCTCCTCTTCTCCAGACTGAACCATCTCAATTCCCTCAGCCGCTCCTCAGACTGCTCCTGTTTTGCACTGGAACAGGTTGCCCAAGGAGGTTGTGGATGCCCCATCCCTGGAGGCATTCAAGGCCAGGCTGGACGTGGCTCTGGGCAGCCTGATCTAGTGGCTGGTGACCCTGCCCACAGCAAGGCGGTTGAAACTAGATGATCGTGAGGTTCTTTTCAACCCAGGCCATACTATGATTCTATGAAAACTTGTGCTCCAGACCCCTCACAGCCCCATTGCCCTTCCCTGGACACGCTCCAGGGCCTCTATGTCTTTCACGTAGGGAGGGGCCCAACACTGAACACAGCACTTGTGGTGCTGCCTCACCAGTGCTGAGTACAGAGGGTCAGTCACCTCCTGCTCTGCTGGCTGCACTGTTTCTGACACAAGCCGGGATGCTATTGTCCTTCTTGGCCACCTGGGCACACTGCTGGCTCATGTTCAGTTGAGCATCGACCAACACCCCCAGCTCCTTTTCGTCCATGTAGTTTTCCAGCTGCTCTGCCCCAAACCTGTAGTGATGCATGGGGTTGTTGTGGCCAAAGTGCAGGACCCGGCACTTGGTCTTGTTGAACCTGTGGACAACAAAACCCCCATTTTCTCCTTGTATGAGAAGGATCAGGGTTAGAGCGAGGGGACCGAGCTCCTCTCTGCAGGTGGAAATTTTCATGGGTGGTAAGGCAGAAGTTGAGCTAAGTGAGCACAGATGGAGAATCCTCCTGGTCCTGTGCCCAGACCAATGCTTTCTGGTTGAATGGAAGAGACCTCTGAGAAAGAGAAACCAGATCTTAAGGCTCAGATTGGTCGTGACTCCAGTCTGTCCTTGTCTGTGCTACCACATGATGACTTTGCTGATGACTGTCTGCATTTTCTTAAACTTGGTTTCTGGTTTGAATGTCTGTAACTTCATCTCCAAGGCACCACCTCTTGGTTCCGCTTTCTGCTGCATTAAACAGTTCGCCAGGATCAGAAACCTTCCCACTGCATTGCTTTTTGCTGGAGTCCTTTTTTTCCTGAGTATGTTTGAAAGCTTGTGCTCTGATTAGGCATTAATACTGTGGAAAAATAACTGGTTTCCCTGCATTTCAGTCATGAAAAATTACTTCAAGGACTTAAAGAGCATCCACACCAAAATTGCAGCCATCAGCGATGTTCTGAAATTACTTCTTAGCAATGCTGAAACAGCACCTTCCAGCCCTCCAAAACTGCTGCCTCTCCAGAGCTCAACCCTGCTAACCCAGTGAAGTTTCTTGGAAGCCATGGATGACTGTGGCCTCTTGTTTCTACTTTGCAGAATTGCGAAGTCCTTTCCTTGCCACAGCCTCTCCCCAGCAGGTACTTCCTGACTGATGAAGTCACCTCTTAAGCTGTTCTTTGAGGAGATTAAGGGACTGAGCAGGTTTTGTCCTTGAGACGGATTGGATTGTGTTTTATGGCTATGCTGTACACCCTCCTGGTTTTCGGCATCCTTTTACAAACATAGACACCAAAGTTGAAGCCTAGGAATGGAGTGTATAAGGAGAGCATTGCCCAGCTACATGCCTTTAATGATGATGCTTCTCTGGGATTTCACGCTCCCCTGTCCTTTTCTAGGATGCTGTCTGTCACCCCTGAGCACTGCTTTTTCTGTTTCTGTTTGAATGAGTCAGCATGCAGTCAGAACCCAGTTTACCAAGCAGCTCAAATCACACTTTTCTTCAGTAACACTTATATATCACACTGTTGATATTTTAATACTACACACAATTTAGCAACGTGAATTTTGTATTTTCTGGCAGATATTAGCTGTCTGCCAAGGCAAGGCACGTTTGAGGTCCCACTGTAAATGCTGTCTTTCACACAGAATAGGTCCTCTTAAGAACATAAGAAAGTTAAACTCTTGAACACTCTCAGTTAAGCCATTTACTAATGCAAATTATTGATGCTTCTTTAGTTGCAGTCCAGGTGACGCACTACACATTTACCATTTTTAACAAGATGATTAAGGTCACAAAGAATATACGGTGTCAAACCCAATAGGATCTCGCTGGCTTCGTAAACCTTCCTGCCAACCTTCCTGTGCCCAGGGAGCGTCCCCTGGCTACCTGTCCTTCTCTGTCCTGGGATCTGTCTGCTACTGAGATCGAAGAGCTCTGTTAGAAAAGCCAGTGGGAAGAGATGGTGATCCCATGCAAATGGAAACCAGCGTCTCCACCTGGAAAATGCTGCTGGAGAAGTTCTTAAATGAAACATTCTCTCAGAGTAAATACGTAAAGGAAATAGGAGGGGAGGAAAGGCCATTCTCTAGAAACATGATCTCTGCTGATAATCTCTTTGCAGCCAAAGGCTTCGTGGCTGACCCAGGAGAGGGGAGGAACAGGAAATCAAAGAACAGAGGGGATTTGGGAAGGAATGTCTGAATTACAAAGTTAAAGCGTGGATGAATATTTTGGCTGCAATCTTTCTTTACAGCGATAAAACTCTTATTGCCTTCTATATAGTGCTTTTCATCCATAGGTGTAGAAAAGGCTTATACAGAGCCCAGTACTACTACTTCTATCCTAGAGATAATAAATGGAGAAACAGGAAGAAGCTGCTTGTCCATGACCACCCAGGAACAAAGACAGAAGAATTTGTTCTCTGCTTCTGTCTCAGCTGTTCCACCCATCATGCCATTTTGCCTTTGCTCTGCTATGTCACACTCTGGCCAAGGAGCGCTGTCTCCTCCTGCAGCCAGAATAGGCTGCTGCGTGGGATGCTGCATGTCCTGCAGGGCGGTGAGGCGCTGGCACAGGCTGCCCAGAGAAGTGTGGGTGCCCCATCCCTGGAGGCACTCAAAGCCAGGTAGGATGGGATCCTGGGCAGCCTGAGCTGGTGGCTGGCAACCCTGCCCATGGCTGGGGGTTGGAAGTAGGTGGTCTTTATGGTCTCCTCCAAACTAAACCATTCTGTGATTCTGTGATCCCTGTAGTGATTGGCTCTGTGATACAGACCGGAGAAAACAAAGGGTAATCACTTTTTCATCGGTCACCTGGTACTGGGTGAGAGGGGTATAACCTGAGGAAAATTTGGTTGTGTTGTCTCACTGCTTGTGTAGATAACTCACATCTGTGTTCTTAGAGCAAGGCTTGTGCAGCTCTGAGGTGACCTTCTGTGAGCCCTTACGTGCCTGTGAGGAGATCCAGGAAGCTTATTGGGCTTCACTGCGCATAAAAATCGAGATCCAAATGAAATCAGACACATCAGCTCTTTAGCAGCCAGTAGCAGAATTTGATGTCACCTGAGGGAGCCCCAAATCATCCCGCAGAGCAGCGCCAGCGCTGGCAGGAGCAGCTGGGTGCTGCTTTGTGTCTTTGTGTTGGGGTTTCGGCTTGGCACCTGGCTCTGCTCAGGAAGCAGCAGCGTGGGCCCCGAGCGCAGGCACCTCACGCAGCAGGGCTTCCCCTTCTCTGGGAGATGGTGAGCATCCCCCTGGGCGGTGGGAGATGAGGCTCCTCCTATGCCACAGGGTGAGCAGCCAGCCCAGCCCAGGGAGAGGTCGGGGAAGGAGCTCCCTTCATGGGCAGGAATAAAACATTTGGAGGTCTCGGCAAGGAGGTGCGACTTGCATTCTACTATTCTGGAGTAGGAGTTGACTGGAGGAGCAGGTCTGAGAGCCCAGCAGGACAGTGCTGCCTTGCTGCCCTGCTCAGATCGCATCACTTCCCCACCTGCCCAGGCTCTCACTAAATTTGGCTGTCCCGCTGACTGCAGTTGTGTGAGGCCCGTGCAGGGAGAGCCCAGAAGGAGGAAGAAATTGCTCTTTGCCACAGGAATATTCTTGAGAAATACAGCAACATGAAAAGGGAGTGACAGCATTTTCCTTTACTGAGCAGCAGAAGAATTTCCCAAACTGTTTATTTATGGCCCTAAAGATGGTTTCCATTGCTGTTGCACAACCCCGTGGGCAGCGGTTCGGAGCCACTGCCCCGCTGCTGCTGTGGCTCTGCATGGAGCTGGTGACACACACTTACTGCTCTGTGAGCTCGGAGCCATCACAGGGTACAGCCGTGCTGATGAGAAAGCCACGGTAATGGGGTCATCACCATTGGGGAAACGGCACTTTAGTCTGGAGTGCTGCCTAAATACATACATATTTAATAGGTTGGTTAACAAAGCAGCAGAAGAGTGTGCTAGGGAGCTCTGTCTCTTGCGTGCAAGACTCCAGTCGCTGTCAGAGATGTGCAGGTCTCTTAGCTTTGGCTGTAGCTCACTGTATGATCTGCAGCTGAGTTTGGCACAGCTCTGAAGCTGCAGCCATCACAGCCCAGCTTCCAGATGCGCAGGGCTTTACCTGCTCCCATCATCCACCAAAGGCAGGGCAGTCCCTGGGCTTCACCTCAAATGTTTCTCATCGCGTGCTGCCGTGTGTGAGGGGAGGTGGGCTGCGGCGGAGGCTGGCAGCTTCCAGCTCACATCTGCCTGTTGCTGTTGTGGAAGGGGAGGGAACGCTTATATCCTGTCAGTTTGGGGCTGTGCTTTGGATTGCATGGTTTTAGCTTTCTGGTGGTTCTTTGCTCCTTGCAACCTTTTTGTTGTCTTTTACTTTGAGGACGCGTTGGTTTAAGTAGCAAGTAAGAATGTGTTAGATACAATTTCATGCCATGGAGGCAGTTTTGAATTTGCAGTGCATGTAGGATAAAAATTCCCTGATTGTACAACTAGTGAAAATCAAAACTGAGCGTCAAGAATCATATTTTCATAGAAAGCATGTTTCCATGCTTTCTTCTTCAGCAACATGAAACAGCTGAGAACTGCAGCAAGTTGTATGTGCATCTGTTCTTGTGTCCCACCCCAAATTGCACGTTTGCTTGTCTGGGGGCCTGGAAGAGAGGTGAGGATCAGCGTTTCCCATTTCTGCTCTTTTGTCAGTGCAGATGCTGGTGCTCAGGTGGACACTGAAGTGGAGGGAAGCCCTGCATCAGTCTGTCCCTGTGGCTGGTGCATTTGTGCTCTGCCTCTTCACGTGAGCAGCAGCGCACCCAGGGGTTGATCTCTGTCTCAGCCATTTCCTTTCCTCACTTGCACTTGGCATCCAGCAAGAGCTGGATTTTGTCTTTAGTTCTCATTCCAGGTACCCGAGTGTGACACCCTGACTCTCCCATCCTTGATGCTGATTGCTCCCATGTCATCTACATGGAAAATTTCCGGGATTTTTTTGCTCTGTATTTAGAGGGGATTTATTTTGGTCCATTGTGCTTTGCCTTTAACTGTGCCATGGCTGTCTAGGGCCAAGTTCCTGCTGCTCCATTCACACTCAGTTTGGTCATGGTAGCAGGCTGCCCCTGTGTGGGTGCTTCAGACTTGCAGAGTCATAGAACAGAGTCATAGAATGGCTCGGGCTGGAAGGGACCTCAGAGATCATCTTCACAGCCTGTCTTCCTACTTGCTGCTGGAACCCAGAAGTCAGGAGGATGCCCCCAGGGTCTGGTAGGAGGGATGGAGGTAAGGAGAGCTTTGCACAGAGGGAAAGCAGTAGTGTCATGGGGCCACAGTCACAACAGTGCTGTACCTGGCGTGCCACTGGGCTGGGACTTAGTTGCTCATAGTTGATGGAGTCAGGCTGTTATTGTGTGTCTGCTGAGGCCAGGCATGCTGGAGAGGGCTGTGTGGGAGCTGTGACCAGACAAGGCTGTGGGAGGTGCTGCAGCTACGGCATGGCCTTGAGAGTGGACAGGATAGATACAGCATCGTCCATGAGAGATTCATGGGAGAGTCACCAGAAACTCCTTCCATGGCAGAAGGTTCCACATCTAATACTTGCTTGTTGTTGGTGCTACATTCTGCTGTCCTCTGTCCTGCTGGCATTTTCCATTTCCATTTTGATAGAAATACACTGAGAGCACTTTGGATTGGTTGGACCTATTACTTCTGAGCAGAGTAGAAGTACGAATTCCTCTTGTTCTTCTTCAACCTGAGCGTGAGCCAGTGTTCTGTACACCCACTGGCTCCTTCCTCCTTGACATGTTTTACTTCTGGCTGAAATATCCAGTAGCTTCCAGAAATACCCAAGAACATCCAAATCCTGAATGTTCACTGGTTATCAGTCCTTCCTCCTGTCAAATCAATATGTAGCAGGATCTCAGAGCACATTTTCTGTCTAGATCCTCACCCCTTCTACTGTTTTTTGATGTTTTCCTTGCTGTCTCAGGTTCAAAATGTTGGGGAAATTGTCTTTACATTTGTGTTTTCTATCTGTAAAAGAAAGGGCTTTTGTTAGCTATTAATTCATTATCAGCTGATTCAGTAGTCTGTTGATATGGGGAAACCAATATGAAAAGACTGCACTTATCCAGGCAGGGCAGGATTCTGGATT
Source organism: Numida meleagris (assembly GCF_002078875.1). Taxonomy (NCBI): domain Eukaryota; kingdom Metazoa; phylum Chordata; class Aves; order Galliformes; family Numididae; genus Numida; species Numida meleagris. The sequence continues at coordinate 244,953 of NC_034425.1, forward strand.
GTGAGCAGTCAGAAGCACAGGTTTACATACAATGTAAACATGACTGATTTTGACTGAGCTTCCAGGTGAGTACATGAAGAACTGATAATAGATCTAAGAGAGTTTAATTATACCAGTTTTATTATTTTATGCTCACTTCCACCAGGATTACTGAAAAATCCATCCAACAGTACCCCATCAGTGGGAAAATCTAATGCATGAGGTTAAAACAAATGAAAATCATAACTAAAGGATAAGAAAACACAGCGACATACAGACCTGAGAGGGCAGGAAAGAATAATAGAATTACAGAATCATGAAAGTTGGAGGAGACCTCTGAGATCATCTAGTCCAGCTGTCCACCTACGACTAATATTGCCCACTGAACCTTTTCTTTTTTATTATTTGATCCATCCAAGCAGACCATTCCAGCATCTTGAAACCACCAGAGAATATTAGATTGCATTTTCCCTTCCCACTGCTGCTACCTATTACCCCACAAAGCTTCACATTCTCTTCAGGCAGCCCATGATTGGTCCAGTGGGCATGGTGGGGGTGGGTTGGTGGTTGGACTAGATGACCTTAGTGGTCTTTCCTAGCCTTAATGATTCTGTGATTCTGTGTCCATAAAAGACAGCATTCAGGGCATTTGAACCCAGCCTTTTTCAAAGTAGGTATTGTAACTGAAAGTGAGGAAGAGAAAACACACCGGTGGCACTGGGAAGGCGATACACCATCTAACAAGTAGTAGTGGAAACAGGAAGGTCATAGGAACAAACACATGTAGAGCCAGTCGAGCTTGCTGAATATGACTTCTCTCCTTTCTCTGTGTGGGTATGTTTGGTTGTTTGATGGGTGACCTCAGTGTGTTTCCTTGTTAGAGATGATCCTGCTGAGTGAGGGAGAGAGGTTTGGAAGCAGTCACAGTGCTTTGTGCAAGCAGAGAGTGGCAAAGAGGAGAGCTGGCAGCAGGACAGAGCAGCCAGAAATGCCTTGGGGCTTGGGGCTAGGGAGGTGTTGTGGGGAGCTGGTCGTTTTCTCACACATGTGGTGGTCCGCTGGAAGCTTGAGGTTGCACTAAGGGATTTTGTTGGTTGTGTGTCACTCTTCAGTATGAATCTGCCGTGAAATTTTTTTGAAATGTAGCTCACACTGCAATCAGGGCTTTCCTAGTATTTCATGTAGCTGATAATTTAGTATTGCATTTGAATTCAGGTCTCTGTTATTGTTTGCAGTAAAACTGAACGTGACCCTGTTTCTTTTAGCATTTTAATTATTACATATTTAATAAAAGAGGCATTTGCATTCTCATAAAAATGACATGTGCAAAGCATGGAGATGGTCCTGCTCCATAGATAAATCACTCGGGGGTGCAGATCACCTGTGTCCACCTTGTTGTCATTTTCTGTGGGAAGATGTTTTGAATATCTGAAGGTCTGACAACATAAAGGCATCACAGTCATAAAGTCATTACAGTTGGAGAAGACCTCTGAGCTGTCCAACCCCAATCCCGTCACTGCAGTGCCAAGCAAACCACGTCCCTCAGTGCCGCATCTCCACAGTTCTGAACGCCTCCAAGGACAGTGACTCCTCCGCCTCGCTGGGCAACCTGTGCCAATGCATCTCCACTCTTTCTGAGAATAAATTGTTCCTAATATCCGCATCATAATTGCCTTCAAGGGATACAAAAAAAATTGTAAAGAAAAGCTGTTCTTAAAATGCATTGTTTTTAACCTCCTGAGGTTTAGCAAGCATCAGATGGTTGGGAGGAAGAGTTGTGATAGATGCTGCTGAGCTTCACTTCCCCAGGCTGGTGGGTGAGATGTTCATTCCAATTCTCACAGCTCTCTTGGGACATCTCTGCTTTAAAAAACTGAGAAAGCAAAACTTTACATTTAAAGGGATCCTGAGATTAAACACCACTAAACAAATTGACAGTAACAATTATTCAAGCCATTTGCAGAAAAGGAAGAAAAAAAAAAGGATTGGGCTGTGCTGAATTACAGTTACAGATCACCATTTACACTGTACCTCCATCAAAACAGCGTTTGATTCCATAAGATGTTTCTCTGCTGGGGTTGAATGTTGTCCTGATGGGATGAACTTACTTTTTCCAAGTTTGCAGATGTGTCTCATTCTGTCCTGCATGGCACAGTGTTTGAATGGCACTTCTTTTTGTTTCAGCCGGAAAGGATAGATCCCAGCGCGTCCAGGCAAGGCTACGATGTCCGCTCAGATGTCTGGAGCTTGGGGATTACATTGGTAAGTGAGGAGGGCCTAGGCCCTCTGCTGCATGGCAGTTCCCTGCTGGGTAGCTGTAGTGCACTTTGCGGTGTGACAGAGCTGGTTGGTGTGAAACGTGCTTGAAGCAAAGCCCGGCTCTGCTGCAGTGAAGCATTTGTATTTTGTGATCGAAGTGGGCACCTCCTGGCTCAGAAGGAATATAAATCTTCAAGGCAGATGGCTTGCCTGAACCCCTGAGGAAACATTTAGCTGCAGCTATAGTCAGAGGCAGAGATGTGAGCAGGGAAGAGGAGTTGGATTGTAAATGAATGCTGTCTTCGAAATCTGATACGAGAAGGATGGTGAGTGTGGCAGCGCAGAAAGAGTATCCAGCCTTTGTAAATAAGCCTCTCACAGCCCTGGTGTCTGGGTACTTTGGCTGTTAATCCTGAATCCCAGTTGCTGATTTCTCTCTGACTAACCACAACAACTGGATGGTTCTCCCATTCTCAGGGTGGTGAAGTAGAAGAGAAATCAGAAGCAATGAGTCAGTAGCTTCTATCAGTGGGCTGCCCTCCATGTAGAGATTTTAAAATGCTTGTTTTCTCAGGATGTCTTCTCTGTAGTGGTTATTAAGGTGTCTGCGAAGGGACTGGAGGATTTTTTTTTCCTACTTCTGAAGCATCTTAATAAGACCATTGGCTCATTTTATAGTCAGTTGAGGAAAGACATTCACCACATGAAAGTTTGATGTAGCTGTGTTAAATCTTAGCTGGGTAAGTTAGGACCCACTCTTGATGTAGGTAGCAAAACTCCTTGTCCTTCTCTCAGCTGAACTGCCTGTAGGGGATGGGATGAAGAATCTCATCGTAGTTTTCCCTGGGGCCTTCAGGCTCCTTGTGGAGGTTTTGTTACCCTGATTGAACTTGCCATTGTGTAACCTATCTCCTGCTGTTACTGTCTTCTTGCAGTATGAGCTGGCCACAGGGCGATTCCCCTACCCCAAGTGGAACAGTGTGTTTGACCAGTTGACGCAAGTAGTAAAAGGAGACCCACCACAGCTGAGTAACTCAGAGGAAAGGGAATTCTCCCCAAGTTTCATCAACTTCGTCAACTTGTGGTAAGTGCTACCTACTCAAAGCACTTGGAGTTAGCTTGTTTTGTTGTTGCAAAGTATTTTGCAAGTCATGTGCCAACACTTAGTTTCATGTTCCCGCACCAACAGGAGGTTGAGGACTTTTCACATTTCTCTTTGGAAGGTGGTGAGAGGTTTTTGAGACTCTTGTTTGAGCGGGGTCTGAAGGGCAGTCTTTTGGAAGCTGCTCTTTGGGGAAGAAATAAGGAGAAAATCTCTGAGTGTCACAAGAATCATGGTGGGAGATTTGCTTGGCTTGTGCAGCCTGTTCATTAGTTATTACACAGCCTTGGAACAGATCTGCTATTGCCTTACCTTCTTCAGGAAGAAGCCTGAAACAGCTGGTAGTGTTGTCTTGTGCTTGAGCTGAGGATCTCTTCTAGTCCTTCCTTTTGCACAGCCAAGTCAGGAACCTTCCGGTCTGGTAGGACAAGGTTCTGCTCAGCTGGCTGTCAGGACCTGTAGAAGGTGGCTTGCTTGGTTGTTGATTTCCTGTCTGATGTGACAACATGAAGACTCAAAATACTTTTATGAGATGGAAGGGCCTGTGCAGTTTGGTCAGCCTTGGATGGGGTGTTTGCAGAGCTTGTGCAGAAGTCTCCAGCAGTCTGTCTACCTGCCACGTGTGCATGGTCCTGCTTAGGCTAGGGGCTGATGGTGAATTTTCTAAGTACTTTTCCATCAAAATGTGAAAGGTCATCGAAGTAATCTTGTTAACCTAGTAATGAAGTGCGTAGATCAGTATGACCTGAGTGCCCCTTCAGGGCCTTTCTGTTCTGGGTCTATCCAGATGATGGACATCCTGAGCCAGGGATGTCCATCTCAAAGCTCTGTGACACAGGAAGATTCAACAAGAGATAGTTCTTTACTTTTTAAGAGATTTTGTTTCAGTATTTTCAGTACACTAGAGAAGTGAAAGGTTCAGGTTCGAAGTGGAAAAGAGTTTGGGGTTTGGGTTGTATTGTCTTTCAGAATTAGTAATGTTCAGAATCTAGATTCCATTTTCCAAATGTCTGTAGTAAGACCTTGTTACTGCAGAAAACGAAGCATTGAAATGGATTTCATTTTTCAGACAAAAGCTGTGTGCTATTTGATCAGAAAGTCAGCGTTGCTTTCCCCCTGCCACGTACAATACAAGCAATAGATGGTTTCTCACATGCTTCCCTGTAGAGATGCAGTATCATAACAGAGTGCTAAAAACCAAGAGCTTGCTCTCCTGCCTGTTAATGCTGTTGGATTTGGCTCCAGATCACCCAACAGAGGCACCTGCATGGCATCTGTGGTAAACAGCAGTGTTTGGCCAATGTGTCTCCTCAGTCTGTTTGTATTTGCCACCCATTCACCCCTCCCAGGGCCTTCTGCTCTGGGACAATTGCAGTGCATGGCGCATGGGGCAGTTTTCAGTCTAATTCTGTTTTTCATTTAATCTAATTTTGTAAATAGGCAGACTTCTGTCTGGAATATTTATGATGTCATCATAGCAACGCTGTAATAAACATAATAAAAATAAAAGTTACATTTGGTAACTTTGAGTTAAGCACAGACTGGTGTTATTACGCAGGCAGGTAAATCTCCTAAGGGCTGTGCTGGTGGCTGAGTGGTGGCACTGATCCCCAGGGCATTACCCCACAAATGTGGATTTAATAATCTTCTGTTTTTGTGTAGTGAAGAGTCAGGAAAAATGATGGGAGAGTCATGCGGTGTTGCTGTCTGCTGTTTGTGACAGATCCACAAGAAAAGGTTATTTCTGCTCATGTTAGAAAGTCGAGGGAGTGACAGGAGCACGGGTCGGGCCGTGGCCGTGTCCCCAGTGCTGTGGGGCCTTTGGTGGCCTTTGCTGCCTCCTACTGTCCCAGCACAGCCCAGCTGTGCCCTGTGCTGCACTGGGGCCAGGACCCAGTGAGCTGTCCTGGTGCTGGGGAGATGGTGGCCACATGGCAAGGCTACAGCATGGAGTCATGGAATCCCTGAATGTCCCGGGTTGGAAGGACCCATTAGGATCATCGAGTCCAGCTCCTTGCTCCGCACAGGACCACCCAAAATCAGACCCCACGACTGAGAGTGTTGTCCAGAAGCTTCTTGAATTCTGGCTGCCCGCTGCCCTGGGGGGATTACATGGTTTAGCTTGCAGCTCTCTTAGGCCCGTCCTTGGTGGGTTTTGTTGATGATTATGGGGTCTGCGCTCTCGCTAGCACCTGCACTCATGTGGGGAGGGAATCTGGTGATGACTTGCAGCTTGGAAAGGGCGGCTTTCACAGGAAACCACGTTCCTGGACTTGAAGGGTTTGGCACGCTGTGAGTTCTCCACAGCAGCGGTAAATTTGGTATCTTATGCTGTAAAAATTTACATTTAATGTCTGTAACCATTTCCTCAGTCCTACCTTTTCCTAATTCTCTTTCTGCTTTCTTTAGCCTTACAAAGGACGAGTCCAAAAGGCCAAAGTACAAAGAGCTTCTGGTGAGTGCGGAGCATGCCTGCTGAGGCCAACTGTCATGGCAGTGCACAGCACAGAGCAGGGCCGGGTCACACATCTGTGTCTTCTTGGGGGATGGAAGCAGAGCACTCAGCTCTGCAGCCTGAAAGAAAGCACCACCTACCTGCCACTCTATCAGGCTTGTGTGGATCATACGATGACCAAGACTATTGGTGTCTGTCCATAAATACAGAGTTCTAGGAGCTTGACGTAGGTGGTGATGCCGTATTGAAGCAGATCATCTAACCAGACATAGCTAACCCATGTGATATTTGAAGTGTGCAGGCTTGGGTAAGGCATGTAAGGTGTGCCCTGTAACTTCTGCCTTGCCTTGAGATCCTGGCACGGGCACTCAGAAGCCCTGTCAGATTGCTGGCAGACACTGTCACATGTAAATGCCTCCAGTGTATGAGCCACACCATGGAGCAAGGGGGTTGGCTGGGCTTTGGGGTTGGATGAGTCACACTTGACAGCCACATACCTTCAGGGAGCTCTGTGCATTGGGAAGCCACCCCTTCAGAGTATGGGGGGAAACTGTGTCCTGGGTGCCTGACGGTGTTGACATCATATGAAGAGAGTCTGCTTGGTGTCCTGGCCCAAAGAGTCACCATGTCATTATTTCCCAGCTGCCATCAGCTAGAGCCAGTCAAGTACAGCCTGCTGGGCAAACCTGAGCATCAGAGTTCAGAGCTGGTTTGGGGTCCTGATCTCCTGTTTGACCTCCCAGGTCATGTCTCCCTGTCATTTCTGTGTCCTCATTGCTGAAAAGGCTGATGATGAAGTCTTTAATGAAAGTATTTCAGTGTGTCCCCATCGAGTCCCACCCCACCTCTTTACTGCACGTTTAAGATAAGGATTTCTCATATGCAAAAAGCCACGGACCAGGCCATGTCCTGGTGTCCTGCACTCACCGCCAAGCACTGTGGCCTTGCATCAGGCAAATCTATATGCTGTGCTTGTATCTGGGGTATCCAGCCTGAAAGGCGAGTGTAGTAACCTTCTTGTTTCTCTATCTGATTCCAGAAACATCCCTTCATTCTGATGTATGAGGAACGCACAGTGGATGTTGCATGCTATGTTTGTAAAATCCTGGATCAAATGCCAGCAACTCCTAGCTCTCCAATGTATGTCGATTGATATTGCTGCTACGTCAAACTCTAGAAAAAGGGCTGAGAGAAAACAAGCTGTAAAGAATTTTCATCACATATTGCAGTGTTTTTAATGCTCGCCCAGACACCATGTGCAATAATATTGGTGTTATTTCCATCCTGTCTGTATACTGTTGTCACATATAAAGTGCATCCCTGTAATACCTGATCACACAGTGTTAGTGTTGGTCAAAGAGAGACCTCATCTGCTCTTTTGTGGACATATTCATGAAATGTGGAAATAAGTACATTTATTTGTTGACCGTGATTGGATAGCACCTAAAATTCATTTCTAGACTCAAAACTTGGAGACTCCTCAGCAGCTACTGGAAAGATTTTTCTCTCAAACTCTTCCAATTGTTGTTTCAAGTAATAATAAAAAGCAAGCAAACAAAAGTTAGGCGTTGTCTGTCTGAACATTAAGAGACTTTGCCTGGAGGGAGAAGAACTTGCTTAACCAACGAGATACTTTGCCTTCTGGAGCTAGGGAGGCAAAGGAGAATTTTATTCTTCACAAAGTGCAATAGATTTACTGCTATGAAATTCTGTTGCTTTACAGTCGCAGCGTACTTTCTGGGGACAGTGTGCTCAGCTGAACTTCCTGTTAAAAGAGAGCTCATGTTAAATATAGTGAATATGTCTTTACCAAAAATATGTCGCATTGAAAGAGGCTAACATTAAACTATTCAGAGATGGGACATAATGTATTCTTTCTCCTTTTACCAAGCCAGCCACCCTTCACTCTTAACTAGGCGTCCTGTAAATTGTTACCTGGTAAGATAAGACCTTTGATCTGAAGAATTATTAAACTACTCAATTGAATTTAACCCGCTTGTGACCTGATTTATAGCTGCACAGCGCTCACCACCGGCTGGCTTTGCTTTGACTTCGACAAGTGCCGTTCACAAAGTCTGCAGCTGTTTTAATGAGCCAGAAATGAATGTCTGTGATTCCTAGTCCATGTTTCTCATGCTCTTCACTGTCCCCAGCTCTGCTGCTAGCACCGTTTCCCTGCCCCCAGCCCAGCAGCGCTGCCACTTCCCAGCCCGCTGTGTCCCTAACGCCACCAGACCTCAGCCGTTCCTCCTCAGCGCTGCGGCAGGATGGTTCTGCCACGCCGAGTCTGTGCCCATTGCGCTGCTACAAATGCGATGCTCTGCTTGGTTGGTTGGAAGCCTTTTTCGCCTTTTGGGTGTATGTAACCTCTTGTTACCCTGGGAAGCTCATGTTACTGTACTTTGCAGTGAACCTTGCTGAGAACCTTGCAAGGCAGTGGAGATGAGGGAACGTCAAACACCTTCTGGGTTTTCAGCAGATCCAGCAAGACCAGGCAAGGTGTAGGACTGGCACTGCTGCCCTGAGCTGTGGGTGCCCCATCCCTGGAGGTGCCCAAGGCCATGGATGGGCCCCGTGCAGCCCGAGCTGGGGGCAGCCAGCCCACGGCAGGGGGTTGGAACTGGATGACCTTGAAGGTCCCCTGAAACCTAAGCCATCCTGTGATTCTGTGAAGGCATGGCCTTGTGACTAACTGCTGACCACAAAGTAAATCAGTTGTCTTTTTTTAATTATTATTTTTTAAATTTGGCATCTTTTTGAAAGAGGATTTTTTTCTGAATACTCTTTCCCTCCAAAATACTGCGGTTCTCAGACATTGAGTAGCATGCTGGAGATCAAATGGAGGCCGCGTGATTTCCATTTTGAATTGTCCAGTTTTGGGCACTTGATACGATTTTGCCGAAGTGCAAGCAACCCACTCGAAGCTTTGGCAGCACCAGGCCGGGGCGCAGAGGGCTGGGTGCACGGAGCAGTGCGCACGCCGCAGTGGTGGGATTTCCCTGGATGGGGCTTCCCATTGCAATGCCACCGGGCTGCAGTGGGAGCACAGCTCATCCCTGCCCCTGCTGCTCAGGTGGGGAAGGAGAGAGCCCAGGCCACGCTTGCAGGCGCCCGGCAGAGGGCATGCAGCGCTGCATCTCCCGCTGAGCGCCCGCAGCCCCCAGGGCAGCAGCCCTGCAGCGCAGCGTGCGGGTGGGGCAGTGCTGAGCTCTGCAGGGAGCTGAAAAAGCAGAATTTCCTGAAGTGACCGCCCATCCCCAGCTCTGATAAACCCAGAACACGGTCCGTAGCGTGGCTAAAGCAGTAATGAGAGTCGGAGTCAGGCGTGGGCTGTGCGCTGTCACTGCTGCCTGTGCAGAACACCTTTGACATTGATCGATTTCAACTATTAAGGGTGCACCATTTATTACAATGTATCTTTATTAAAAAAAAAAAGAGGTGTATAGTGTTCAGAAGCTGTGAAAATAGTGTAAGAACTGTACATTGTGTACTCTGCTTATTTTTTTTTCTTGTACCATAGAAAAAAAATGTATAAAAATGATCGCAAAGCCGATGTGCAGGGATGTTGCCTTATTGTCTGTAAAATGGAGCTCAGGAACATAACTGCTTCAAAGAGCTTCAGAGTATTTTATCCGGTATCCTGGTTGGACTTCCTTCTCTATTTAAGATATTATACATGGATCAGAGTGTTTATGTAATAGTTCTATCCTTTTGCCTGCAGGTCAGTTGTAATAAAACTGGGATGCGACCGTGCCCTCGTTACTTTCATTGTGTCAGGTCAGACATAAATGGGGAGATGTGTTACAAGCCGGAGAAATCCCTGACTTCCAGCCCTTCCTCGAGGGGAGGTGGCAGGGCAGAGGTGGCTCAGGACATGTTGTCCCTGCAAGGAGGGTTGGTGTCTGAGCCCACAGCCTGGGGAGCGGGCACTGATGCTCACAGCCTTGCAGGCTTCTTGTATTTTTGGGAGAGCACTCACTGTCTGCCGTGTCCAGATTTAAGAGTACCGAGTCCTGAGTAATTTCTACTGCCAAGCCTCTGGGTGCTGGGATAAGTATCTGTGCCTGGAGGCCACGGAGGACTTGGAAACCTTCCAGGTGGGTGAACAGAACTGGACCCTATCTACCCTACCAGGGATGAACACAATGCTGGGGAGAGGGGCCGTCCACAAGTGCCTATAATGCTCAAACTGACTTGATGGGACCAAGGTTTTGGTGAGAGGGAGAATAAGAACAAGAACATGCTGTCAGGGATTGTTGGTTGTACCACAGCTCAGTTCTTAGGGACTGGTGGAGTAACCTGGCATTGGCTCTCACCCTTCACTTGGAGGGTGACCATCTTGTCAAGAGAAGGGAAGGCAGGTGATGGAGCCAGAGAAGGACTTGCATTAGAGATACACAGTGAGAAAGGTTTGAGGTGACTGACGTCTGTCAGCTTAAATGAATTCTGTGGTTCTGACACATCAAAGTTGTTTTGGAAGGTTCCTGTTCCTAGCACAATACTTGGGACATTTTTGGACCGCTTGCTGTCCCCAGTCTTCAGCCATAACCCAAGATTCCAGATTCAGTGATCTACAGGCCAAAGCCAAAACCCACCAAGCACTGGGGAGCAAGGTCAGATGCTGCAGGGCCTGCTCCTCCCAGCTCCACAAATGGCAATTCTGTTCCTTTTGCACCACCAGCTGCCTCTGTGTGCTGAAGTTTGTTCTGGGGGAAGCTGTCATAATGGACAAGAAACGGAAAGAAACTGGTGGCAGAATGTGAGTCCACCTGCAGCACCGGGCTGGGCATCCCATGCTTCTCAGGATGCAGAGGACCCCGCTGGTCTCTCCCCCTGGCTGTGTGGCATGTAAGGACTGTGTCTGTTGTCACCTCAGGTTCTCCCAGTTGCCCCATAGAATCCATGCTCAGTTTTTTTTCTTTTTCCTGTCGACTTACTTGGATTTCCTCTCTCACTTGGACTTCTCTGCCTTCACCAAGGGCTGCTGTTGTTGCATCATTGTTCGCATGGGTGGTGCGGGAAACCTCTGACCCACATCCCAGATGCATCTTCTCAGTCTTGGACAGGACCCGTGCCCGAGCAGTGCCGCTGTTGCTGTTCCTCTGAGCTTCGGACCGGTCCAGCATTCCTGGTATAAGTGGGCTACGATGCCTTCCTCCGACCCTGGAGATAGGAATCCCCCTGCAGCCAACCCAACGAGGTCCGTGTATCTCAGCTCTTGCTTTCCCTCTGTACCACCACATGGACTCTGAGGCCGCCCCAGTTCCTGTACTCATGCCAATGCTGAGGAGCAGCTCTAACTTCCAGGCAGACAAGGAGACACTGAGGGCTGTTGTCATTACCAGTGGCCCAGACTCACACCTCAAACCACTTCTTCATGTTTTTATGCCTATGTGCAGGGCTGAAGTGCTCCTGATACCCTCACCAGGTATTATATACCACCCAGAAAATATATATTGTGCTCATTGACATTTATGTGTCTATATGGAAAAGAGCTCAGTTTTCACTACAATGCCAGATACAAACCCCAAGTGTGGTCACTGCTTTGAATGTGTGAAGGGTCCTGGGAAGGATGGAATGGCTGCTCTGGTGAATAAGAATAGAAAGCAGCTCCTGACTTTTTCCATTATGTTTAAGGCTGCACAGATGCAAGCTGAAGCACCAGCTCCCATTTCTGGAGATCACTGTGCCACTGTTGTACTGGGAGTAAAAGACAGAGCTGGCTGTTGGATTGGACCATGGGGTGTCTCCCAGACATCCTACCAAATCCCTCAATTCTTTCTCTGCTTTCTGGAAGGAAAAGTTGCTGCCAGGGCCATCCATGGAGGCAGTTCCTCTCTTGCCCAGATGGGAATGCACCTTGTTGGAGCCAAATAATACAGCAGCAATCCAGACTGTGTTTGGTCAGATATTGTGAGAAGAGGAGGAGGTCCTGCCTGACCTTCCAAGGAAGACATGTTTCTCACCAGATTCAAGATGGACTGAAAACCTACGTACAGCACACCAAGCAGTTCTGCAAAGTATTGACTACAAGTGGTTCATTTTGAGAGGCTGTTGGGTGTTTATGAGGGCCGCCAGGTTTTTGCAGAGCTGGTTCATGAGCCATCCTGTTCATGAGCACTCCTAGTCCTACTGACCCAGGATACATGCTGAGAGCTCAGGGATCTGCAGAAGCATGACCCAGAGTGCTGCTCTGTGCCGGCAAGCACACCTCAACCAGCTGAAGATGCTTTAAGAGAAACAATACCAAAACATGGAGAAAAATGCGATGGGTGCATGATGGGCTGCTGTACCTCAACCTTCTGCATATGTCAGGCTATGGCTAATCTCCTAACTCCCTGCACCAGGATCCTGTGTTATCCCTCTACCTTTCTTTCCCTTCTCACTCCTTCCTTCCTTCCCTCCCTCCCTTCCTTCCACTCTTCCTCCCTTCCCAAGCCCTCTTCCTTCCTTTGTTCCTTCGTTCCTTCGTTCCTTCCTTCCTTTCTTCCTCCCTCCCACTCCCCTTCCTCCCTCCCTCCCATCCTCCCATCCTTTCATCCTTCATTCCTGCCTCCCTCCCTCAGATTCTGGGACTCCACATTGCAATGATTTCCTGAAGACATTTGGAATTGATCCCAATTTCAAGATGTTGGTGGAAACCACCCTGAAATGCAGCCAGTTCCTGCTTCCTGCAAGAATGCAGGCTCAGCAGTGCATTTCCAGTGAGGGTGCTGGAGCCATCTCCTTGCACCGTGCTGGCTCATCTTGGCACTAGGAAGGGGAAGTGCTTGGAAGGGCACATGTTCACATGTTCCTGGATAGCGCTTTCTTACTGCTGAGCAGCTCAGGAGGTGCTGAGCAGCCTCTGCTGAGGCCCTGTGCTGTTGTAGTGCACCTGGGCTCCTTGTCGCCTGCTGCGAGCTTTGCTTTGGCTCGTTCAGCTCTAACAGTAATTATCTAATGAGGGGATGACCATTACCTGCTTTGTTTTTGCTTTCTTAGAATTGTGATGCAACACACTGCTATGTATATATTTTGTAACTAATAACTAGTAATTACCAGTAGTTACTCTGTGTAGGAAGAGCCAGCCATGCCCACAGTGAAACACAATGTAGGAGATGCCGGGTGTGGGGTGTGGTGGGGCACAGGAGGATCCCGAGAGCCCAAGGCTGCAGGCCTGGGGTAGGGTAAAGCCTTACATAAAGCCTTAAACAAAGAGGGCATATGTAAAACCCAGCATGGGACATCACGGGATCTGCTGCTTGGCTGCAGCAGGAAGCGAAATCCCTGGACCTTAAATCCCTTGGGAAGGGCCGTGTGGGAAAACCAGGTGGGCAAATCCAGGGGCACTGGCTCTGGGGCCATGGAGCAGTGGGCATGGAGCAGCCCCAGCAGTGCCCGGCACGAGGGCACGGAGCAGCAGGCGGGAGCGCTGCGAGATGCAGAGCACAATGGCATGGAGCAGGGCTGCAGAGCTTGGCTCAGCCCAGGCAGTTTATCACAACAGGGTTTTTATGCAGTGTGTGGTTAAAAGATTAAAAGCCGTTCATAGGAACTAGTTGGTACGTCATCTACATCTTCTCTGGTTCACTTTCCTGGAGCAGTGTCTCTGGATCATTCCACCTTTCAAGCCCATCTTGGGACAGGCAGGCAGCTGCCCCTGCAAGCAGGCGGGAAGCATCCTCGGAACCCTCTGAACTGAGGGAGAGGTGCAGTGAAACTGGATATGGTCATGAGTGGGTACGGGGAGAAGGAGCCCCCTGGGAGCAGAGGGCCGTGCCTGTGTCGGGAGGACCTGAGACAGGGAGACCCAGGAGAACCCCACGGATACAGAGGAAGAGCTGCAGAAGTTGCACACATGTCTTCAAGCACAGATTTTCCTTTCTGGGCAGCATGGTCTGGTGGGTGGCAGCGCTGCCCATGGCAGGGGTTGGAACTAGATGATCTTTAAGGTCCCCTCCAGCCTACACCGTTCTGTGCTGTGCGGTCAGTTTGTCCTGCAGGGCTGGATACCTGTCCCTCGTCCCTCTCCTTTAAAAGCAAACATCCGTAAGGAAGGTGGGGGGCTGGCATGGGCCAATGGCTGTGGGCGGAATGGAGCAGCAGACTGTGAGCAGGCAGAGCAGCAAGGCAAAGGGGTTTTTAATAATGAAGGTGTTGCTGGTAACATAGGTAAGGAAATGTGCTTGTTTACAAGTTCGAAGCTGACAGCATCCCTTTAAATAAGGAAATACATTTGCTGAGAGGAGAAAGTTACCTGGAAAGCCCTGTACAACGGCGCAGTGTAGCAGCTAACACTACTCTGATTCAAGTGCTATTAATATTCTCCATGGAACGGCTCCTAAAAATTTCTCCCTTAGAAAAAGAAATTAAAAAAACGCAACCTGTGACCGTCTATCCTAGCAGTGCACTGTGACCATTTGTACAATAGAAAAGTGAGGCTTTAAATAGTGACTCAAAAGCTACTGCCGTGTTCTTTATACAGCATGCAACATCGCCACAAGCCGGAGACGCAGCGGGGGCAGCGGGGCCACCCGGGTGCGCACCCACAGTGCACCTCCCCAGTGCCGCGTCGCCGATGCGCTGTCCTTCCAGTAACACAAATATTAAATACACTCAGTCTGTAAATAGTTTAACAATCTTTGTCAGCAACAATATTTACTTTGGCAAAACCAGAATTGCAAAGCCAACGTGTCTGTCAAAGAGTCTGTAGCAAGTTCTTTGGTGGCAGCCAAGAAGTGAAGTGAAGGCTCCTTCTCGCCGGAGCCTGAGGAAGGATATTGCACAGAGACTCGCAGGAGAAATGCTGGTGACTTCGAAGTGGAGGCATCACTGCATCCATCTCCGCTGGCTTCAGAAGAACGAGCTCCTCTAGGCTCAGTGATTCACAGCTGTTCTCCAGACGGCCTCGCTCTGAGCTGGGTGATGCCGGAGTAAACTCAGGAGAGAAGAGGATCACTGCTGAGGATCAAGGAGGAAGAGAAGAAGGAAGCGTTCTGGATGGCAGAGAGCAGAGACAGCAAAAGCAGATGCTCACACAAAACTGCAGCCCCACAAGGACCTGCTCAGCCCTGCTCCGTGCTCAGGAGTGGGGCTGCTCCTGGCTGCTGGGTGGTGGAGAGCCACCCCGAGTTGTGGCTCTGCAGAGACAGCCCCTCCAAAGCCATGCTGGATTGTCCATACGACTTGCTCCTACCTTGGACCACAACGCATTACACATCTCTTTATCTGTACCACACAAGCTGAGCTCCTCTGGAATGCCACATCCCTTCAACACCTGCACCTGCAGCCTGAGCGCCTGCCTCCAGCGTCCACACCTCTCCGCTCCAAGGCCTCGGGCTGCATCCTGACTCAGCTCTTTGGTTTTCGGACCCCCAGACAGTCTGAGAACATCCCAAGGTACCACCACAAACACGGTGGGCTCCATCTCTCGCTCGCTCAAACAGTTGTGCAGGGACTGGGGCAGCACAGCTCCGGGGCTTTGGGGGTAGGAGGAAGGATGCGAGGTGAGTCTGGCTGTACAGAGGGGTGTGCTCACTGCCCTGGCTGGGCAGAGCCCTTGTTCCTCCATGCTCCCAGCCCTCCTGACCTGGGCAAGGCTGAGGGGAGCCCTGCGGGATGGCCTACAGGGCTGCACAGGCAGGAGGGAGAGGGGCAGCAACCTCTGGGTGCTTGCTTCCCTGTTGCTTCTCAGGTGAGCTCTCCTCACCATGCGGTTTTGTTGTGAGCTGCTCCAGTTCTCATGGGAGTGACTGCTAAAACTGGAGGGGGGGGATGATAAAAAGAACAAAAATGAAGTTATAGACAACTGTCAATCTAAAGGAGTGTTGATAAAGGCACTTGGTATCCTTTGTGAAGATGTGTCAGTGGAAGAAAACCAAAGTACCAGAGCTGTTGTGCTGTCAGTTTGCAGTAACTGAAAATTCAAACAAGTTCATTCACTGGGAAAATGGCTCCAGTTTCCCCTGAACATGGCATGTTAGCCCTACGTGTTCTCCAGCACGAAGGAAACACTGCGCTGGCTGCTGCGGGCTCACAGTATCCTGCCTCCACTGCCCTTCTGTTCACCACTGCTGCAGGTGGAGGTCCATGCTGGTGTTTAAATTGAGATCAGTAACATCCAGGAAATCAATGTTGAAGATGCTGGGGCCTGCGGGAGTGAGTGAGCTGAAGCCGGTGGCGGAGCTGGGGGGGGTGAGGTCCAGCCACTCCATCGTTTCCCATGGAGATTCAGTGAAACTCATTTGTAAACCGGAGCCATCAGCTGGGGAAGGGGAGAGCTGCGTTTCCATGGGTGAGAGGGGAGTCTGTAAAATCTCCTGGGAGGTGAGCAGTTCATCTGCGGCTTTGCTGGAGAACCCCTCTATCATCCCTTCGAAGTGGGACTCCTCTCCTCCCATCTTCAGCAGGGTAATTTCACCGACTCTCCCCAGCGGGCTGTGGGCATTCAGCAGGACCTCGAGGTGAGCATCACCAGCGCTCGGACAGTGCTCGAATGGGAGCTGGGAGGAGGAGACCTGTTCGAACGGGGCAGACGGCTTTGGGAGCGGAGTGCTGGAGTTCCCTGTAGACACCGTTATCTGAGGTACTTTCTGGAGGCAGGACCGATCTTCCTTGGCGTTGGCTGGCATTTCTGTTAAACAAACAAGAGGGAATTGAGGTGCTCTGGCAGCTCTCATCACTGCTGGGCATGAGGCACTTGCTGAGACCCCTGAGCAAAACTCTTGGGCTGGGCATGCCTGCAGGGACCCACTCCCAAATCCATCCCTTTGGCATCGCCGACCCATCTTCCCTGTGAGAAGCCCCTGGTGTTCCTGCTTTCTCATCTCAGCTCCTCCAGTTTTGGAACCCATCTCCAGGGCACAAGCACTGGCAGCTGTCCCCCTGGGGATGGGGATGGGTTGGTCATGCATGAAAAAGGGCACAGGCAGCGATCTGCATGGGGGAGGGCACCATGGTGCTCTGCGTGGGAGATGGCACTGGCAGCGATGGGAGAGGAGGGCAGCAGAGGCTCGGTGACACCCTGCCATCTTTTCTGAGCAGGCTGCTCGGGATGCCCCAAGCCCAGACTCCTGCACTGATCCAGAGCATGTGTGGGAGCAGGCTCTGGCAGGCTTTCTCACCAGCACAGGCCCCATGTGCTTTTGGAATTGACCTCTGTGTGTGCTCCTGGTGTAAGGAGGAAAATGAAAGCTGTACCCAGCTTGGGCAGCTCCCAGAGGCACGACGAGAGCTCAGGGCCCTACAGACCTACACCTGATAGAGGGGAAGCCCTGGAGGGGTCAGAGAAGCAGTGCATACCTCCGCTCTCAATCAGCACGTCCAGGAGTTCGTCCATCTGCTGACTTCGAGTCATCTGCTGCAGCAAACGGCAAAGAGGAGAGTAGAGGGCATTAGGAGGAGAGTCCCTCCGGCCATGCACCAGGTAGGTAGCTCTGGACCCCACATGAGATGCAGGGGTTTGGCAGTGGCATTCAGATGAGCACTGGGGGATCAAGGACAAGCGCAGCAGATCCAGACAGCACTGCAATAGGTTCCCCCTTCCCTGCAACCGAGCCGTGCTCAGCAGGTACTGCAGACTGCCTCTCCCCAGAGCAACCAGGACACACAGATCTTCTGGACCTGGCACCCAGCACTGGCACATGCCTGCTTCCACTCCCTGCACTGGGGACAATGAAACAGCATCCTCTTCTCCCTGACTGCAGACTGGAAGGACTGCCCACATATCTCCTAGCCAGTATAAGCCAGTTTTCATCACTGTCAGTGGTAGTGCTCCATGTTCCTAAAAGCACCAGGATGACCGGCACTGAGACTGTTGACAGGCTCTAACAAGAAGTGATGGGTTCACAGGTGGTGGAGGAAGTCTTCCTCACGGGAGCACCACTCCAGGATATGGCTAAGGGCAGCAGATGGCCTGGAGTGGGACTTTGCTAATGGGCTACAGAGGGTGGGTGAGGTTTCCTGGAAAGTGGCTCAACAGTCTGCTTGTCACATAGCACTGCAGCTACCTTAACCACAAAAGATCACTCTGCACAGCCATGGCCCTCTTGAAAGTAAAAATCATGCAGTTACCTGCTTTACTGCATCCTCATAGGGTGGAGGCTGCTTTCCCTCTGAGAGGGCTGGGCTTGACTTACAAAAACTTGGGGATGGAATAGAAAACTTTTGACCTGCCTGCGTAGTCATCTGCGTGGGGGAAATACAGGGAAATGGAATCAATGCACAGGGAAAAGGTTCTGCTCCTTGGCATGCAGTACACCCTCTGTCTCCCCAGCTGAAGCCAGAGCGGCACCAGGAAAACCTAACGGTGTTGTGGATGGGATCAGCTCACAGTGCCTGGTCTCTGGGCAGGAAACAGGGAGAGGGAATAACTCCTTTGGTGAGCTCTGAGGACACCAGTGGGATCCAGAACCGTGAGCATGGTCCTACAGAACTCTGTTCAGCTGTAAACGTGCAGAGCAAGAGGGAGAGCGGCTGCATCTAAGAGAGCAATGTTCCCCCAAGCCACAAGCTGCCTCCCACCTCCTTCCTTTGGGGACATCTTCTATCACCACTGGTTTTTGGTGATCTCATGGAGCACAGGCCAGGGCAGACTGCCTGAAAGAGTCACTGCCAGGTCAGCCCACAGGCCTTTCCCATGCCCATGCCAAACAGCTGCGTACCAGTGCCAGCTTTTTGCCAGGAAGAGGCCATCCTCTTCCAGGAGGGAACTCACCCCTCACCAAAGGTCTGGTGCCTGCTAGCTGCCATTCCCCCTTGCCTTCAGCCCCACAAGTGTCCCTCACGAGGAAAGCCCTGGACAGTGGGGTTTCACAACCAGGATGAGCAGCAGGGCACTGTGGGGCCACCCCCTGAGCATGCCCCTTGTGCTCTGGACATGGGGAAAGAGCTGGAGGTGCCCCTGAGGTGCTGCTCCTCCTTGCTGATGCTCTGGTTGTTCAGAGCAGCCCCACTGCCTCTCTCAGAGTATTGTTCCACAGTGCTGTACCCCACTGCCCCACGATGCTCTGTCCCACTGCATCTTGCACCCACAGCTCTGCACACCACTGCCAGTCCCACTGCAGCACTCTGCCTGTCTCACCCCTACCGCATCGCTCCTCTCTGTCCATCTTACTGATAGACCAACTGCCTGTGTCCCCTACATCACTGTCCTCATGACAGACTGCATCCTACTTTGCCAGCCTGCAGCCCTGCCCCGCTCACGTGGCGCACTGCTCCGTGTGTGAGCTGTGGGACTGTGGCTCAGGAGCTGCCCTGTGCGAGCGCTGGGTGTTTCACAGCGGGTGTCGTGCTGCCCCATGGCTGTGCTGCATCGAGCGTGCTTGTGTCTGCATCTGCCCTGAACGCTTTGCAGATGTGTCGCACACCTTGAGTCACTGTGAGTATTTTACAGACAGTATGAGGGTACTGTAACAGTATGTTCCTGCACCAGGTAGGGTGTTGGGATGAAATGGGGCTGTGATCAGTGGCATCTTATGTTGCTGTTGTATGTTGGCAGCACGTGCCCCTCTGCAAGCTTTCACACTCATCCTGAGGGCTGAATGAGGAATGGAGACACTGAAGGGACAACTCTGCTGTGCCAGTGGCCTGAGGGGAGCAAGCCCCTGACTGCAGACCCCAGTGGCAAACCCTGTTCTACTATCTTCCCAAGAAAAGGCCTCCCACATGACAGGGAGAACTGCCCTCCTTCAACCCCGTGGTCAAAATACACTGTTGCACTGTTAGGAGCTGCAATGGCTTAGTAAGATGCTGATGAGGCCTCCTACTCTGTGGCAGGGTTCCCCCAGGAGTACAAGGGACCTCTCAGCGGCTGAGGGAGCTGTGCCGCTGCTTCCCTGCTGTGGATAGAGCTGTGCCAGGGCTCCATGGGGCAGAGGGAGCTGTGCCAGGGCTTTCCCAGGTGGAGGGAGCTGAGCCAGGACTCCATGGGGCAGAGGGAACTGTGCCAGAGCTCTCCTAGAGGCATGGCAAGCTGAGCCAGAGCCTCCCCTGAGGGGAGTGGGAGATGAGCTAGGGCTCCTTTAGGGCAGAAGAAGCTGTGCCAAAGCTTCCCCAGGGCAGAAAGCTGTGCCAGGTCCCTCACGGCAGGGGAAGCTGTGCCAGGACTCTTGCAGGACACAGGGAACTTTGCCAGTGCTCACTTGGGGCAGAGGGAGCTATGCCAGGGCTCCATGGGGCAGAGGATCTGTGTTTTCCCCCCCCCAAGGGCAACTGGATGTGGAAGCAGCAGGGCTCTCTAGGAAATGCCCTGCAAAGGACGCTGCGGTGCCATCAGCTTCTAACCCATTCTCCATCTCAGCTACTCTCTGCCCCTGCAGACAGCCCCTCGTGTTCCTGTGGCCCCTGCACACCCATCAAGGAGCCAGCACTTACAACCTGACAGAAAAGAGCTCAAACAGGGATGTCTGTGTGAATACCCACAGACACGAGTGTGCTCACCACAGAGATGACAGCTGGGGTGCTCTCCACTTACCGATGCTGTGCGAAGGCAACTGCTGGTCTGGGGCGATGCGCTGCGCCCTTCTGTCTGTGAGCCGGGGGACACCGCGAGGAGATAGTGGCTGTTGGGGGACGGCGGCAGGCTGATGTGCTGCGGGCTCTTTGCAGCCCCGAGTGGAGAGTGCTGGGGGGAGCACTGTGGGCTCAGGAATGTCGAGGAGGTGATGGTGCTTTGCCCTGCTGGCTCCAAGCAGTGGCTATTTACAATGTGAGACAGCTGAGGCACCCCACAGTTACTTAACTTATCCGAGCTGCTGGCTTGGCCTTTCAAAGGAGTTTGTTTGGATGCGAAGGGACAGCTGGACACTGCATTTTCTTGCTTGATGGGGACACCAAAGAAATGCTGGGAGGGCTGTTGTTTCTCCTCAAGGCCGTTGCTTCTCTTTCGCTTCTGCAGCTGCATCCTTAGCTCTTCTACCTGCCTCTGCTCTTGTTGCAGCTTCCACGTCAATTCATTGATGACCTTCTGCTTCTCCACCAGCATCTTGTCTTTCTCTGTGTCAATCCCTTCCAGCTCCAGCTGGATGCTCCCTCCGTTCATGCTGCTCATCAGGCTTTCTTCAGCACTACCGTGAACTGGAGATGGCTGAAGACCAAACTGTGGAGATGACATGGGCCCATCGTTGAATGTGTCTGGCAAAGAGCCGTTCACAGAGAGGTCGGAGGAGGCTGGAGAGATGGGTGGAGTGGAGCTGGTGCTGCCAAAGTGGTAGAAGCCGTTTGACAACATGCTGGTGGAAGACTGCGACTGGTAATTTGACAAGGTGCTTGTTGGAGTGACTGGAAAGGTGACAGTTGTGATCTCACTGAAATTTGGCACCGCATTGCTGCTGCACTCCTGGAAGGGCCGCAACCGTTCCATCAGTGCTGTTTTGGTACCTGATACAGGCAGGCCTCTTATTCGGAGCTGCTGTCTCAGTTCTGACACCTAGAAGAAAAGTCACCAACAGTCATTCCCAGTGCTTCCCCTTGAAGGCGAGTGCTTTAGAAACCTGACGTTTCTAACAAGAAGTCTCACATCACAGCTTCCCTGCTCTGGCTCCCCAGGTGCTCAGTCACCATACACAGCCCTGATCACCACACATTTTGCAGGACCCTGACCCTTTCTAATGGGAAAACCTTCCTTCTTCCACTAAAACTGACTGCTCTCCATGAGCCAGCAGTTGTCCTTGGGCCATGGAGATAACCCAGGATTCCCTTCCTAGCAGTAAGTTTCTACATGAGTGGAGGACTTTCAACACAGCCCAGGAATAAGATGATGGCATCCTTCAGCTCAGACAACACGACTGCATACATTTGGAGCTAGCTGCTCCATGTTCAAGCATCAGCACCAAGTTCAGGGCAATGTTATCACTGTCATAGAATCATAGACTCACAGAATCATAAAATCATAGAATAGTCTGAGTTGGAAGGATCCTGTGAGTCCAACTCCTGGCTCCACAAAGGACCACCCAAAAATCAAACCCTATGTCTGAGAGTGTTGTCTGTATGCTTCTCAAACTCTGTCAGGCCTGGTGCCATGACCACTGCCAGGGGAGTCTGATCCAGTTCTTGACCACTCTCTCAGTGAAGAACGTTTTCCTATGCCCAAACTCATGTTACTTCTATCCCATTTCATTTCCTCATCTAATAGTGAAGGAGAAATCCATTTCTCCAAGGTCTCTGCTCCTAAAAAGACTCGGTCTTCCCTATGGTTGAGGCTCTATTAAAAAAAAAAAATAACAATCATTGATTTGAATGATTCTCCCTTGTGCCCTTGCCTACATGAGAGATTTAGGTACTACTCAGTGTTCACAGCTGCAGTCTCCCAGAGATACCTGCTTGTGCAGAGAGTAGACCTGTCCTGGCTGCTGCTGGCAGAGGAGTTGCAGCATCATGATCTCAGCATGGGCTTTGCAATGACTGCAGAGACGCTGAGTACCTGGGTGGGTATCAAGGCCATGCTGACCTACTTCCTGTCTGTTCTGCTGGCAGTATCCAAGATATCCACCATAATACTACAGAAGCTGAGGGGTCATGAGCTGTCAGAACAGAAACACAGATTGTCCTCTAGTTTTGGACCTGATGTCCTGGCCTGCAGCTGTCTCAAGATGTAGGGTTTGCTGATATATGCACTGGAGCAGTGCACTCATGTGATGCACACATAGCAGCAAATCCCTGTTTTTAGTAATCACCACCTTGACCAATTCCTGCTCCATTGCGCTGTACACCTTGGTTTGCACACAGTGTGGTGGTGCACGCTGATCTGTAACACACAGTCAGTCCCTATCAGCACACCCTGCAGCACTACATCGCACACAAAGAACATTCAGACTATAAAATTCTGCTCCTGTGCTGACAAACTGTTCACTTACTTTCAGATCATCCAGGTTAGATGGCAGAGGGCCTGGCTTGATAGATGAGACACAAGTCTGGCCTGAAAAGGTGGTTTTCACAGGAGAAAGGGGGGTGCTGCTGACAGAAGTTGATGAAGCATTTGAACTTTTGATCATTTGCTCATTTGATTGCCTGAAATAACAAAGGAGATATGGGGTAACATGGCTGCCCTCTGGGGACTCTGTGCCCAGTGCTATAATGTACCATCTCCTTGCTCCCCTGGGACTCTTATCTCCTGTACAAGACCTGAAGGACCACCAACCCCAAGGAAAACCAGTGGGCTGCAAGGAGATTGGTGGTAACCTACCAGCAGGTCACAGGTTTCCCAGCTAGTGCACAAAGCCAGAACAGCTTTTTGGGAGGTTGCTATGTTTCCCTTACATGTATTTATCTCCCATGCACTGGCACAAATGGAAAGGGAATAGGAAAGTTCGGAGAGAGATACAACTAAGCCCTGCTATTGGCACATTGTCACTTACTTTATCTGGCCTTGGTGCATCCCTGGGTAGTTGAAATGCTGCTGCTGTTGCTGCTGTTGCTGTTGTTGCTGTTGCTGCTGACTGAGGATCTGGAGCTGCAGAAACAGCTGCTGCTGCTGGAGGAGTCTTGCATATGCAGAGTCCATAGGTGGAGGGGACTTCTCTGCCTTCTGGTCTGGAGGGATGTACTGGTGATATTTTAGCTTCTTCACCTTGGGCTTGGTGTCCTTGGGCTTTTTGTGACGGTTCTTGCTATCACTGGATGATTTTGACTGTTGGTCCAAGAAGAAAAAGAATTAGCTGAGAGAAAAGCTCTTGACAATCCTGTGGGAACTTGGAGGCCTGGATAGAGCAAGGGCAGGTCCTGCTGGCACCCTGACAGCCCGGCTCCATGAGCAGCTAATCATGCATGTGAGGGACTCCTCCAGGGCAACATTTAATCCCAGCTGCGCTGAAGAACACACGGAATGGAAAAAGGCCTTCCTTGCCTTGATGGTATTTCTGTATTGCCTTATATCTCCAGCTCGCAGTCCCAGGGTATGTTTCCAATGCTGGACCTGGGCAGTCACCTCTAGCAAGTACAGAAGCTCTACCTTTTATAACCACAAAATGAGATCCATCTCTCCTCATTATTCCAGGCCTTTAAGACCAAGCCCTCAAACTTCCCAGTCACATGGGATGCAGCACATGGGCACTTCTGGCCTGGCTGCAGCCACCTGCCCTGCAGGTATTACCTCTCCCAGGGAGTGTGGATATGCAGACATTACCTTCACCACGGAGGGCACTGGGAGAGGTGGGCTGTCCTGCCCCACCGCTTGCTTGGGGCTGTTGCACTGGCCACTCTGGCCTGAGGCCAGCTCTGCTGCATTGCCCTCAGTGCCACAGGGGTGATCCTGGAAGGGAGAGGTGCAATGTGAGAGGGGATATGGGGCAGGTGTGGGCCCCTTAGACAGCTTGTCCTCACAGCCATCCTTCCCTGTCCCTGACACTGGTTCCCTGCAGGGAGAGGGGCTGAACTCAGAGGGTCTGAACCAGGTTGCTGAGGTCCCTTTGCCCAGAGAAAGGAGACAAAGAGCTTGGACACCTCGTGCAGTTCCTGGGAAGGGAACAGCCTGCCCTGTCCAGGCTCACAGCAGCTGGGGCTGGGGCCATTTTCAGGAGAAGACACTTCTCCCGAATCAGGCAGCTGGCACACCATTCCTCTGTCCAAAGTCTCCCCCAGAAGTTCCCTGTTCATCTCAGACCTTTGTGCCTATCCCAGCCTGCTCTCCCTAGTCCCCCAGGCTACTTCAGGCCTGATGCAGTCCCTGCACTCCCCTATAGTTCACCTCAATGCAACCCAGTCCCTCCAGCCCCCCCCAGTCCTCTCAGCCTAGAGCACATTCTTCAGCTCACCCCAGTGCCTGGTATCCTCATTTCCCCCAGTCCTTCCCAGTTCCCTCAAGCCCAGCCTCAGTGTTGCCACCTCACTGCCCTCCCAGTCACAACCAGTCCTCCCAGCCCATCCCTGCAGCCTCCCCGGCCCCCCAGCCTGGCTGTGCCCTCAGAGCAGGGAGCCGTGCCCCTGCCCCACCAGAGCGGGGAAGCGCAGCTTTCCAGTGGTGCCACCCACCTGGGATGGCCCTGAGGGGGCTGAGGGCGGCAGCTCGGAGGATTTGGTGCCTGCTGAGGACTCTGTGGAGCCCTGGGAGTCCTCGCTCCTGGCCTGCTCCGGGGACAGGCCGTCATTGCTGCTGTCCTCCTCAAAGGCAAACGCATCGGATGGCTTGGAGAAGTTCACCTGTGTGCCTGCCAGGTGAAGAGAGGTGGTGGTTAGGGGTATGCCCAGCTGCCCTGCCTGCAGCAGGAGTGGCCGTCTGCCTCCCGCTCCCAGCTCCCTGCCTCCCGCTCCCGGCTGCCTGTGTGGGTTCAACAGTGGGCACATCTGCCTGCTTGGTGAGCAGAAGGCAGCATGAGGAGTGCTCGGATCATCCGGCAACATCCGCACCCTGTGGTCTGGGCCCAGAGGACCAGCTCTGTTTGCCACGAGTGCCAACGTTTTTAAGATCTGGGTACAAGCCAAAGGCATGGTGCTCGATGTGTTCAAATGCCTCATCCCATCTCAAAGCGCAGACTGAGGACAAGGCTGCAATATGACAAGGAAAGGAGCCCGTAGGCCGTGGCCCCATGGCTGTATGAATGAAGCTGCTGGAGACCATGTTTCTCAGGAGGAGCTTGGCCTGGCAGAGCAGGAGGCATTCTCAGAGACCACAGGCCCACCAGGCTGCACAGGAACAGCTCGGCTACCCTGTCCTGCCACTGGACTGCAATGGGGAGAGAGGCAGTAGGGTCTCTCTCCTCAATCAGCCAAGCATCTTAATCACACTTATAGAACCCCATCCTCAGTGGAAGAACTGAGGTTGAATTCCACCTGGAGGGTGACACAGTCATTCCTGGAAGAAAAGTCAACATGAGTGCACCTGGCTGCAGCTGGACAGAGGCTTCCAGGTCCCATGTCTGTCCACAAGCTTCACCCACATGAAATGATTCAAGTTGCTGCCATTATTTCTTCATTGCCACAAGGCCTGCCACAGACACTGCTTCTCCCCTCTGCAAAGCTCCCAGCATGCTATCTCCTAGTCAGATGGGCAAGAGCTCTTGACCCCAGGCTTTAACTGATAAATGAAGTGCTGAAAAAGAAAAGTTCTCATGTGACGCTTGGGAGGGATGCAGGTGGGGGTAGAGGAAGGAGCAACATGGCCATGCTCATAATCTCCTCGTGCTCACATCTGGCATTTGTCAGGCAGCTTGGCACACTGATAGTGAAGTGACAAATGGGGAAATAGGAAGGGCCTGGGGACAAGCCTCCACCTGTCTGTGCTGCCGGTCTAGCAATGTGCACCTTCTCACCAACACACACCCTCCTGCTCTGACCCCTGCCCCTATCTGAAAGATAAAGGTTATCTCCACTTGCCTCAGCTCGTGGTGCCAGGGTGGGTGAGAGAGCAGGGAGCCCTGGCTGCTCACCCCAGGATGGCTCCTTGAGCCACCACCAGCAGCTGGACCCCTATGGAGAGTGTGCTGCCTGCTGTGAGCTTCTGTTGGGAAGAGACAGTCAGCAGTTGCTGGTATCCTGTGACAACATGGCTCTGTGTCCTGTTTGTCTGTCCCCATCCTGAGCTTTCCCTGTCACCAGCACCAGCCTCCCCTGGGACCCTGGTGTTGAAGAGGAGCTGCTTTGTCTGCTTGGACAACCCAAAAGCATCCTTGCCATGGGGCAGACAGGCACAGGGATATGAGATCAATAGTGTGCTGAGGAGAGCCTCTCTCCTCCCTGCTCTGCAGGGCCTGGTGTTACTCCTGTGTGTCTGGAAATAGGGCCTGTCCCCTCTCCTCTACAGCTGTCATCAGACGCAGTCATCCAGCTTTACCTTCCCTGAGGAAATGCAAGGCACCCCAGTCTGCTGCCCGGACTGAGCAGAAGCTGCTCCCCATGTCTACAGCCAAGTGTGGGCATCCATTCCTGGGAATAATCAGTCCAAGAAAAGGGGACTTGTGGATCTGCAAGACTTCCACTGGGCTGGCATTCCATAGGCATGTGAGGAGAAAACGTACCAAAGCACAGAGCCCAAGGGACCTTCAGGACACAGCAGCAGCCTGGAGCATGACAGGAATGTGCTGCATCCTGCTGCTTGATACTGGGGGCCTGTGCGGAGCAGGGAGTGCTGCCCTTATCTGTTGCTCTCGCCCAGCCCGGGGCTGGTCGTGTTGTTTCATGAGCCCATGTCTCTGCTGTAATCTCAGGCAGAATGGTGTTTGCTTGGGGCTGTTTCTAATGCACTGGGTATTGTCCTCTCAAACATTTTGGACAAAGTGATGACAAGGACCTGGTAAAAAAAGCTTCTTATATCACTGCTCAGCTATGTAGGGCACTGGCGGCCTCCTGTCACTGGGACATTAGGGCTTTCGGTTGGGGTCTGGCACTTTCTGCTCACCCTGCCGGAGGTGATTAGAGGAACACGTCAGCTGAACTTTCCGCTGTATAAACAGTTGAGATTCCAAGGTTGAAGTAAAATGATTTTAAACCCTGTCATCTTTCTGGTATTGCAAAAACAAAAGGCTTAACGTTCAGAAGTGCCAGTGCTCATCTCTGCTCCTTGTTCAACCTTCCGCCCCAAGGCACAAGCACAGCAAACTGCCTCCGACTTTGAAAATCGGTCTGAGGATCCTTCAGCTTGAGGCTTCTTCTACAGAAACCTGAGGGGCCTGGTGCAGCTACACCCCTGCTTCTGATGGCACCCAAATAGCTTAATGCCTGACCCTTACATGCTGTGTGTTTCACCCAAAATGGGATAAAACTGGCTTCCAGGACATGTTTTTCCTGTGCATGTGATTGATAGAAGAGTATTATGAAAGAGAGAAATTTCAAAATTGAGCAAATCATTTAAAGCCAGACTTTTGTTTTTAACAATTTTGTCCTGTAAATCTCTGTTTACCACAAGCTCCAGACAAGGCAGATGGAGAGAAACATTCAAAATCTTCAGGCACGCTTTGCCTGGCCTCCAAGCCTCAGCTCCAGTGAATCATGTTCAAACTGCCTTGATTGTTTATAAGAGGAGGGATTTTTTTAATGGTTTTTTATTTTCGCTCTTCTCTCCTTCGATAAGTGGCTGCGGAGATTTTGCTTGAACTCTCCCTGAAAATTCCTCTTCAGACAGAGTCCTGGAACATTTCACCTTCAGAGGCAAGAGCTGTGAAATGCTGAAAACGGAGTGGCTCAAGAACCAGACCACAGAAACCGCCGTGCATACCCCACGTGCGCTTTGCAGTGGAGAAACGAAGAGCAGGAACAACTGGAGGACAGGGAAGAGGACTGCCTAAGCCTGCAGTATTTCATGCTGTATCTGCTGGTTTCTGAGATGAAACCAAAGTCAAAGTGCTTCCTGTCTCAGTTCCCATTTTCTGCATCGCTCCTGTAGTTCAAAGACCCCTCCTGTCCCAGAGCTCTGCCATTGTCCCTGTCTTGCTCTGAGCCCAGAATAGACACTTGACATGGGATTATGCCAATGGAAATAATCCCATGAATTTAGGAATGAGGAGCAACAGAACAAGGAGTTCCTGGAGGCAGAACAGCTCTCAGTGCCCCAGTTGAGGCCTGAGGTCCAATTCGGACACACAGAGATGAGCCCAGACTTCAGAAATACTGACTCCTGGGCTGGCACTAAAGGACCTTGCAGGCTTTCCTGCTCCTTTCTCTGCTTTCTGATCTCCCTGTTTTGGCACTGGTGAACTCTGAATCACCATTTTCCTTTATGTCAGCTGCCCTTCCTGCAGCAGCATGGGGGAAATAACCACAAGGGATCCTGCCTCCCTACTCCAGCTGCGGGGTGGGTGAGAGAGGAACACTGAGTTTAGGCGTAAACCAAGCACTGGGAAATAGTAGGAGTGTACTCTTCTTTGGGATGCAGTCAGCTCCTCATATTCCCCAGCAGTCTGGCACCCCTTTCCCTCTACTCTGTTGGACCTTGCATTCCACTAACATCAGTGGAAAAACAGAGCAGCAGCCTCATTGAACCAGGGCTGTTTCACCCCTTGGGATGTAAGAGTTTGGCAGGGCACAAGCAGGAGCAGGCTGGCCTGATGTCCACACGTGTGCACCCAAGCCCTCTCCCATGTAAAGGAGGAAGGAATGTCCTTTCTCCAGTAGTATCATTTATGTGCTCAAGGTCTTGGACAGGGAAGGGCAGGGAAAAAAGGATCTGTTCTCCCTGAGAGGACATGGCTGAAAAATGGTTTGTGTTTCTATCACAGATGCTCTAAGATGAAAACTCTTTTCACGGACCCAAGTAAGGCTGTGCCAGACAGGATTGTATACTGTGGAAATAAGGAAATTTAAATAATGTACGGCTTCTACTCCTAACTCCAGGCAGTCACTGCTGTATGTCCTCGTAACCTCTCCAGCCCCTGCCCCGTGCCATGCACACGACACAAAATGTACGTTCACTTCCACTACCTTTTATGGCCTCTTTCACAGCTGAGTCGACAGGAATAATATTCTTCTCCACCAGCTCCAAAGGACCCGGCCTGAGAGCAATCTTTTCATTGAGATCATCTGCCAGTCGGGCTCTTTTCAGCTTCATTTGAGTGGACTGAATGGACCCCTCTGCAGCTGAGTCTAAAAGGCCAAATGGAAGGTATCAGTTCAGGACCAGGGCCATCTGTAAGCACACTGCTTGCTGAGAACATGCTTCCCCTCAGCGCAGCCTTTCTGGACTGCAGCCAAGACACGAGCAGAGCTCAATGTCCAGCAGGAGCTGCTCTGAGGCTGGAGGCAAGATGGGGCTTTGGGACATGGGTCGTCCCCTGAGCCCGAGGTCAAGCTTCTCCATGCCCAAGGAAAAGCCTTTGTTTTCTAACCTAGGCTTGCAAATCCAGCCTGCAGCTGAAGCATTCTCCCCAAGGCCCAGGAATGATCTGCAATGGAAACTTCATTAAGCTGTGACTGTCTTGAGAGTCTAAGTGGACTCTGACTCCTGCCTACCAGGAGCCCAGTGGTTCTTGTGGTCTAATGCAGATCTGTGCTTTGCAGATCTGTACTTCTGGGGAACAGCTGGAGAAAAGAACCATTAACAGTGTTTGACAATTGGAGTAAATGCCTTACGCTGGAAGATAAAAAGCTGAGGCTTCAGGAGCGGAACGTTTAGAGGCAGCGTGAGGAC
Organism: Numida meleagris; assembly: GCF_002078875.1. Taxonomy (NCBI): domain Eukaryota; kingdom Metazoa; phylum Chordata; class Aves; order Galliformes; family Numididae; genus Numida; species Numida meleagris. Next base: position 274,782 of record NC_034425.1, read on the forward strand.
ACTGTTCCAGGGGAAAAACAAGCTGGTGGAGAGGAACATAATAAAGGCAGCTAGACGTGGAAACTACTGCCAGACCAAACCCAGCTGAGAAACTCCCACTTACTGAGTGGTGACAGAGGAGTGACCAATTACCACAGCAAATGGTAATTTCCCAAACAAAGATGCTTTGTCTCCTCTCATAGCATTAGCTTGGGTAGAGGGGGAGCATGATCCTAAACTAGACTGCATCCATACCCTTGGGAATCTCAACTAAGAATGGCTGCATCTAAGGTGTGCTGCCTTCAAAGGCTGGACGCTTTTATGGAAGAGATACTGTGCACAACACAAGCTTGATACCAGGGAATAATGCTCTGCAGGAGGTCAGGAGAGCTAAGGTAAGGCCATTCTTGGCCTCAGACTAGATTGTGTGGAACTCACACAAGGTCCCTGAGGTGAGCAGTAACAGAAGGTGTTTCTGGAAGACATTTAGATGATGGCAAGTGTCCCAGCTGCCCCATTTCAATCACCTTTGTGTCCTGTTAGGAACCAGCTGGGCATATAAATCCATGATAATCCAGGGCACACCCCCATGTGTGAGCAGAGGCCCCAGCCCAGCAGTGTGTGTGGAGCAGCACAGCCAGGTGCTTGGTGCACAGCTAGGCAGGCTCTGTGTCTTGCCAGCAGTGGCTGCAGCCACCTCCACATCTCTTCTACTGCTACCAGCCCCAATTCCAGTCTGTATTTGATTCAGTTGTTTAACCTAAGGAAAAGACACTTTCACCTGTTAAATGGGCAGCAATGCTGGCTCATTTTAGGGATAGAGAGACAAGGGTAAAGGATGGCAGTGGCATTAATCTATCACAGACTCCTGGCTTAGACCTCCAGCATGCCAGAGGAAAAAGAAATATGGACTTTATCCACAGTGAGAGCAGGGGCCAGCGTTTACAGTTCCCAGAGAGTAATCTGCTTTTCCTAGGGGACTGACAGGATTTGAGGAGGGAGGCTGCACATCCTCCCTGTCTCAGAGGAGCTCCTTATCTCTGGAGATAACGGGGGACACTGCAGAGATCTGCTGCCTGTGATGGGATGCAGCAGAGCACTGCCAGCTCCCTGGCTGCAATGAGACATGAAGCTGGGGAAGAAGGTGCTGGGGCTCACAGACTCATAGCAGAGCTTGACCTTTTCATACGGCAATGCATGGGTTGTTATTCCCATCAGCTTTCATTTCATTTCATTCAGCATCACCATAAGAATAATGGCAAAAAAATAAAAAACACGTCCAGCTTTGGGAAGATACAAGAGCCACCTGCTACAGGGCTTTCACCACAAGTGCCCAAGGTTTGCACTTCATGAGGATCAGACCTCTGTACCTCTAACAGAGTACTCTTTCATGGTTGTTTTCTACCCTACTGTCTTCTAGACCATCTCATGTTGGTCTCTGCCAGAGATGGGACAGAGATTAAATGGCCGTGTGTCTGCTCCTGTCAGGGGAATACTGTGTGTCTTCCACCCAAAGACTGGATCTGGACTGACTACTATACAACATGCCCCCTTTGACAGTGGCTCTCATGAGCAGCTGAGGCAAAGTAAATTGTGATGAGAGTCCTGAAAGGAATCCAGGTGGGGCAGGAGAGACAAGAAGTATGTGGGAGAATCTTAGACCATCTTACCTTGTAAAATGTGCATATTGACTAGGTCTGATCGTTCAGGCCTGCTTCTGATCTTGTGCTTGAGATAATCTTCAGTCTGCAGAACACAAATGCAGAGAGTATTACCTGACTAGAGCAGCAATAAGGTACAGACGGCAGGTGCCCCCGTGCCATCCCATGGTTTTTTGGATTCCTTACAGTCTAGGTTGAGTGAGCCCCTGAGTGGCATTTTTTTTCACCTGGACACTGGCTGATTCTTGGACAGAAGTTCTTCAGAAAGAGAGCAACATGCATGGAGCTGCTGAATGTTTACTATCCTCACAACTAGACTGCGTCCTTGCCAATTATCCTAGGGCTTCTGGTCCCTTGAATCTCATGAGAGCTCATGGGAAGAATGAGACCTGTTTACTGGGAGGGGTAGATCTCCTGGCTCAGCATACCACATCATCTTTGAGAGCTGCACTAAAGCAGCACCATGATGCAGTATTTGCAATGGCTTCTGTGGGAAGCCTGGCACTCTGTGATGAGCTACAAGGCTGAGCAAGTCATAAAGATACCCATACACACACCCAGGTGAGCCACAAGTCTTATCCTTCCTGCAGCTACGTGCTCTGCAGTTCCTCAACCCATCTACCCCATCTGTAGTGTGGGTTTGGGAAAATTCACTTTGCAGATCACTGCAGCTGAGCTTGTGATGAGCTTGTACCAAATTCCTCATGGCTTTAGGAACAGAAAGGCACACTGAGGTGCAAAAACACCTTCCTCTGGGCCAAGGAAGTCAGTGCTGGTGGCAGTTGACCTCAGTTTTACAGATGCAAGCTTACCATCTGGTGAAGAATATCTAAAGAATAACTTGGACGAATTATCAGCTGTTTGCTAAGTTAAGGTGCTAGAAGAAATAGTATAAAAAATATACATCATTCAAAGAGGTTAAGCTCTTCAGGATAAATATAAAATAACACAAGCAGCTAAAGAAAAACAGAAAACCTACAGTAAAAAATATACAGGATCATGAGAAAAAGAGCATTTCTGTAGCCAGGAGAAGACAACGGAAAGGGCTGTCTGTGTTCCATAAACAGGAAAAATAACTGTGGACATTGCTGAGATGGTGACAGGATATAATGCCTTTCTGAACCATCTTCTCTAAAAAGATAAATGGCTATTTATCAGTCACAGGCCATAGCCAAAAACCTTCAGTAACCAGAGAAAAGAAAGTCCAGTTATCAGTTTGGAGAACAGGTTGGAGAATGCTCAGATAGTTGAATGTTCCCAAACAGTCTGAAGTACACAAGGCTAGAGTAATAGCAACTACCTCTGGTTCCCCAGGGAGAGCATAATTTACTGCTTTAAAAGAGATGGAGAGAAGAAACCTGGAAATTACAATTCCAATCAGAGAGATATTGGAACAAGTAACCAAACAATCTATACAAATGGATTTTGAAGATAGCAAGGAGGTGAGTAACAGCCAGGATGGATTCTTCAAGAACAAACGACACCACAGCAACTAGTTTCCTTTTATGGATAGATGACAGATTTCTGCTACAGGAATAAACAAAGTATGTCACGTAGTTTGACTCTAAGCATGTTTTGACATTATCTCACTTGGTTTTCTCATACTCAAACCAGAGAAATTTGATCTGGATGAGACTAGCATTAGAAAGGAGCATAACTGTGGGTCACCAAAGGAATTAGGAATGGTTCACAGTCTAAACACAGGAATATATCAAATCATGTTCTGCAGGAATTTTTCCTACTATTCCATATTTTCATTAATGCCTTGGATGATAGAAGACATGCTTCTTAACTCTGATTCATTCAAGACTAACAGATTGCAATAGAAAATGATGTTTTGGAGTAATTGAAGAAATAATCTGAAATACATTGGATACAGTTCAAGAAGGACAGTTGGAAATGACTACAGGCAGGTCACAGTCAGCCACACTTGAGGCAGCTGATTGAGCACTGGAAGGAATGAAGATTAATCCACCAGAGATATTTCTGCAGTGCTCGGTGGACAGTGACCTTAGATAGAAATTAGACTGGCAGGCAGCTTTCTAGGGAATACCACGAGGAATGTCAGATGGACACAAGGAACAGCAAGGCCCTGCTCCAGGCCCCGCGTCTGAAAGAACCCATGGAAGGGTCTGGAGGGTGGCAACAGAAATCATTAATGAGTCAGAACTGGGATCAGTGAGGATAGGCTGAAGGGAAAGGGGGCTGATCGGCTCAGAGATGAGGCTGCTGCAGAGAAACGGGGTGCAAAAACCTTTAAAAAGTGCTGCATGAAAAAAATAAATGGTTCTGCTTGTTCATGCTTGTAGAAGGATAAGTAAGTAATGGGCTTAAACAGCAACTGAAAAGCTTGGGCTGGGAATTAGGAAAGACTTGGTAAGACCATGGGTTAGGGTGCGCTGGAGTGGGCTGCTGGGGGTGGATGGGATGGCCGTTGGCTGCTGCACATCTGTCAGGAATGACCTAGCTGGGGCTGTGCTGCTGTGGGGCAGAGGCACAAGTGCTGTCCCCTGCAGCCCTCCCCTGCTGTGCTTGCTGGGCTGCTGGGTGTAAGCTGAGCCGGACGGCCTCTGTCCTCCAGCCCAGCAATCAACTACAGGACACTGACTTCAAAGTCTGCTGCACTGGCCTGATGCCAGCCTTGTACATAGCCAGTGACATGTTTAAACAAATAATAGACATTTTATTTACTGAAGCCTTTGCAATTTCTTCCCCTTCCCCCATAATTTTTCCCCAGCTTATTTTCACCACCACAATCCCTAGCCTGGACCACCTGCAGGTCTGCCTGGTTTCTGTGCCAGCTTAGAACTGGATGGTGCCTGCATTTGGGAGCAGCTACATTCACCTAACACAGTTCTCGCTGACGGCTGTCAGATCAGGTCCTCACTTGAGCAAAGTTTGAGTTGTGCTACAGATGTGGCACCATCGTGTTGACTCCAGCATTCTCACCACGCTAGTCCGACTTTCTGCTGTGATTACAGTTCCATTTGACCTTTGCTGTTTATAAGCTGTATTTGTGTCACTGGGGTGCAAACAGTAGAGAAAGACTTCAGACATGTTTTTTCCTTTTAGCATCAGTTGAAGCAGAAGAGCTTTCAAAACACATGAAAGCCATTACTGTTATCTGCTTTCTGTTTGCAGAACATCAGTTTGGAGGAATATCAGCTAAACAACAAATGCTATTGAATAATTATCTGGAAACAGCTGCTGTTCCTTTCCTGTCAGGGCTATAAGCAGGGCATCCTTGCAAAGGAATATTTTTTTTTATAGACTGTGTTCATTAGCGTGTTCGTTAGCATGCTCTAAAAATGCATGCAGTTGGGGATAGACTAGACCATCCTTCCCCTTCCTTCAGGCAACCAGCCAATGAAAGCCTTTGAAGAGCAAGACAAAGAGACACAAATGTATACGAAACTGTGAAATATATGACACTTCAGGGATACTTTGGATTGCTTGAAATTTTGTAAGCATGCTAATTTTTCAGAGTCAGATTGTGTTTCTTATGCTAGCCATTTATTACTGCTGGAGTCTCAGGGCAAGTGATTTGGAGTGTGTTTAAGTTCAGGAGAGCACTTCTCCATATTTCACAGCCATTCTGTCTTGCAAAGGTCCTTTTCCATGTGGCTGCAGGCACATTTTGCAGATTAACAGAAGCTCTTGCGTTCAAGCGAAACCTGTATGGCTGTTCCCTTTGCCATGCTGTGTGCGGACATCCTTCCAGCTTGGTCAGGGCTGCATGCTGAGTGCTACAGAAAGGATTTGGAAGACCAGTGTGGTTTTCCAAAATGTGATCACAGAGTTTCAGTGTGCTCTGCAAATGTCTACTTATATTGTCTCTGCCTTCAGCAATATTTTGGGAAGCCTGAGTGCAGACAGGTTATGGGGTCAGTGGGAGCCTGGCTCACTTAGCCCCTGGGACACTTGCAGTGGGCCAGCAACACTGCTGAGCTAAAAGCCCAGCTCCTCTCTGATGGCAAGTATGAGTCTCCTGGGGACTTGCTCCAGGTGACATCTGCATTCCTCCTGCACACTTGCTAAATACTTAGCCTCTCATCCATCCTGTTTGCTGCTGGCTTGCTCTAAGCTCTGACTTGTGTGAGAGTGGAGAGCAGTCAGCACAGCACGAAGCGGGGTGTGGATATGGCCCTGAGAGGAAAACAGAGGCTTGAGGTAGTTGGAGGTTTAGGTAATTGGAGGTTTACTGGAAGGCTGAATCCTGCCTTAGGCTCTTGTAAAACCCAGAGATTGTTTTAAAACCCCCAACCTCAGGGCACAGATGTCCCCTCTGCAATTTTAAACCTCCTGCCTGGAGAAGGGTGCTCCTGTACACATGAACCCTGGCTTGGCCCCAGCATATCTGAAGCAAGGGAGATGCCCTGACTCCCATCTGTGGCCACAGAGCTTTGGTGGAGGATGCCAGATGAGGGCAGAGTGGTGGAAGGTGCTTTCAAACTCAGCAACTCATGCAAAGCGAGCCCATGTGTTCACTCATTAGAATGGCTGTAGGAATTACCTTGGCTCGCTCCAGACTTTTTCGTTGTTCATGGAATGCGGATGGGCTTTTCAGTGCTGCAACAGGAAAGAGAGAGGAGCAGTCAGCACAGGAGTGGAAGCAAGCAGCCACCAGGATATTCAGCAACAGCATTTTAATGAGTGCTATAAAAATAGCAACACAAACTAGCTGCTCTCTTTATTGCGCTAACTAAAAATAACTCAGGAAGGCTCTGGGAAATCCCATGCTCTCCGCCAGGCCACAGCAAGAGAGCAGGGGGGACGGGGATCACAGGGAGTGCAGGGGGGACATGGGCAGGGAGATGGTGCAGGCTTTGGGATGTGCTGCTTAGGGGGACGTGCTGGAGAGCAGGTGCTGCTCTTCCTGGAGCTCTTCCTGCAGGTTATGGCATTGGGGGGCACCACGGCCCTGACAAACTGATCTAACAAGCATCAGGCTGAGGGGACCTCACCTGCAAGTAACACCTGTAGGTGACTGAGGCCAGCAGGAAAATGGAAAAGACCTGCCTGGCCTCCTGGGGCCATGGGGTTACAGCCTTCAGCACGGGTATTTCAACAAGGACCCTGGAGCTGTTTTCCTTTGTCCCTCTTCCATCACTGACTACCCCTCCATCTCCTGCTGGCTCCTTCTCATTGGACGTTTGTCCTCTCCTCTGCCCAGAAGCATCGGTGTGACATGGTGCTTCACTGGGCAGCTGTCTGGCCAGGACAAGGCAGATCTTAGCATCTCCTGGCACTAAGGAGGATTAACCTAGAGAGTGTCCCAAAGGAAGGCAAATGATCCCTGGGTCTCGGACCAATGAGTGCCAGTCCTATGGAGCAGTCCATGCTGAGTCATGGAGGATCTTGAGCACTTCCTCGTTTAGCCTGATTCTGTAGAAACCGAAATGCAATTTGTGTGGTGAAGGGGTTAATATTTCTCAGTCCCTGCAGAAATTCTTTTCTGTTTGTGTAAGCAAGCAAAATGAACTGTTCCCATTGGGATGGGGAAGGGGAAGGTGTCCTGACCCTCAAAGACAGCCTGCTACAACTCTTTGTTTGGCAACACTTCATTCTCTTTCCAGCTTCAGAGTGGGATACAATGAGGACAGAAGTTATTTTCACACAGGGCATGATGTCCTGCATCAGTCTAGAGAAGGATGATGAAAAGAATGAGGGAAGCTGGAAAATGACTGGGGGCCTCAATTGGCTTTTGGTAGGCAACACCCCTAACCTCCAGGGAATCACAGGAAAACACAGAGGGCACATTCCTGCTTCTCATGTTTGGAAAGCGACATACAGACAAGCCAGTGTTACTGTGCCATGCCCTAGTGAGCAGCCATGAGGACTGGTGACAGCTAGTTTAACCAGAAGCAAAATAAAATGGTGCATACAAGAAAATGAAGTTAGCAAGAGAAATGACTTTTACAGCCCTGTTCACTCTGAAGTCCTGACACTGGGAGCTTGCTATTGGCGCTGACCAGTCAAACACCATGCTATTGATGAGGAAAATGTTGCAGAATTTAGTCATTTACCAAGATTTTTGGACGAATTATGTGGATGCTGCAGCTTGTATTAGTCTGCAAAACAAATGAAGACATTGCTAGCACTGGTTATTTAGATACCTTGTCAGGCAATGACTTGGCAGCTTGAAACGGCTGAGGTTTGGAGGCAACGGGGCAGAGCTGCTGTGCTTGGTGTTGATAATCTTAGGACTAGTGACCCTAAGGCTTGAGTCAGAGGATGAGGTGGTGGCTGCATACAGCAGAAGGGTCCTTACTTCATGAACAGCTATTTCTGCATCTCATCACATTGGGGAGAACTTTGCCTTGAGGAATCCTTGATGCTGCAAGTGGTGACCCCTTCCCTTTGGGCAGATCTGGTTGGGGTCTGGGACAGCCCCTGTACAGGGCTGCAGGAAGGTTTCACTCCCACTTGTCCCTGCAGCCCACCCTTCTGCAGGAGACCCCACAGGGATACTCTTGAATTAAAAAGCTTTTGCCTGGGCTGTTCCAGTTTCACTAAGACAATAAAATAGCATGTGTTCAATAACACAGTACTCCATGAGCTGGGAACTTTCCACTCAGTGAACCTGAAGAACAGGGCAGATTCTTCTCTCACTTGCACTCATATATGCATCAGAAGTGTGGTTGTGTCTCAGTAAATGTGGATCTTCCCTTGCTTTCAGATGCTCACCCCTCACAGTCACAGGACTAAAGGGACCCGGAGGTTGTCCTTGCTTACCAGTCAGTGCCTAACTTTATTTGTAGTCTTTTTCAGTAGAGTTGATTGTTTTTCCAGCCAGTTGTTTAATGTACAACCTGAAAACTTCTGATCATCAGAGTCCAGTTTTGAGTCTGGACCAGAAGAGCAGCACTACTGCCTTTTGCCCCTGAGCATCCTGCTTTTGGCAGTTTCCTGCCTTCTCCAGTGATGGGACCATCAGAAGGTTTCACATTTCTTATCCAAAGGATCATCCAAAGGAGTCTGAATAGAGCTAAGGTATTGATGGCATTAATCTTGCCCAATCTAAACAAACACAGAATGGGCTTTGGTTAGGTAAGGACACCCATCTAACTGCATTTTGCTCAGGTACCACTGTTACTTCACCCTGATGTGCTCTTTTCAGTACCAAAATCCAGCCAGCTTCCTCAGTTCCTCTGAGGTTTCACTCTTACTGTGCCAAACTGCTGAACAGCTCAGCAGGTTCTGTGAATGGTCATCAGGAAGGGTTTCGGCAAGCCTTAAAGGCTTTTATCCAATGCTAATCTGTTAGTCTGACCATTCACCTTTTTCTGGTTTCTATATGAAATGAATCAGTTAGAAAAACAAAGTTTCTTAGTCCTGTGATTGCATCAGTTGAAAATGTGGCCAATGAAAACAGTTCTTTCTTAAAACCTGATCTGCAATGTGGAATTGAGTACACGGTCCTAGCTTGGTACCAAACCTGACTCAACATGGAGAACAGCAGTGCCCCTCTGTTCTCTTTCCAGAAGAGCTATTCTCAACCATAGTGACTCACAACCATCTGTATTCATTTCTTGCCCACCTGCAATGCATACGAACCAATATCCCATCCTGGTGCATCTCTTAGAGCCCATCTCATCTGCTGGCCTTCAGAGCCAACAGGATATAGAAAGGTTAAACAAAGACTTCTTTTTCGTAAGGATTGACTGCACGTGCCCAGACCACAGTGAAGCTGGCTGGGACTCCCACTTATTAAACACCAGCATCTTACGTCTTACGCTTCCTCTTGCGGTTAAATTCAGCAGTTGGATTCTGCAGGTCTGCTTTTATAACGGCAAAAGTTCCTCTTCTTTTAGTATTTTTAGTGATTGAGCTTTGCTCATGCTTCCCAAAATGGCCTCCCTGGACAGAAACCAGACTGCAAAATGTCAGCCTAGAAGCTGCAAGGGTAAAGAAGCTGTAAGTAACTGTCCCATGTGCTCAGCCCTGCAGAGCAGCATCAGGTATGCAAACTGCTAGGTTGGAACTGCAGCTGCATGGACGTGCACTAGGGTAACCTGCACATTGTCTGAGTGTGACCATTTGTACAGAATGAAATTAGCAGTTTTGGAGACATTGGACATACTTCTGGCTGTACTGCCAGTGCTTGAAATTTTATCACAAATACCATGACATTTTGCTCAAATCTCCAGCTCCTAGAGTCCCACAATTAAAATGCTTGCCCGTTGGTGGCAGGCAGCATAGAATCTGAATGCTTACAGAAATAAACAGAGGAAAAATGAGAAGAGTTTTAATTTATAATTCCTAAAACCTTGACAAATGTGATTTTTATCATCTTGCTCAAGTTTTTTTAATGCTTGATGCTGGCAGTACTGTACTGAGAAGGCATCTGTTGCCATCTCCCTCAACGTGAGCCTTTAGGAAGGCAGCTGCACGAGAAAGGGGCAGCAGAGGACGAGCAGAGTGCAGCAGGCAGTGCTAGAGCCATGCTCTTAGTGAGCTCTTGTTCTGCTGGTTGAACAAAAGCTGCATCACAGTCTTTGAGGTTAGCCAGAAGAGACAAACATGGCACAGCCTCTGGAAAGCTGTGATCTTAGCAGAGACCCCCATGGGGCCCATGATGAGATGGAAAGCTACCAGGATTGTCTTTCACCTGGGCCCCACATCATCACGGATTCATGCACATGGAGCCTGAGCTTTTCTTCGGTAGTGCTACTGGTTTCAAAATGGTTTCTACAGATGCTACAGGTTTCTGCTTGTGCAGAAAGGGCTCATTTTCATTCACGTACATTTTGAATTCTAGTATCCCCCTCCATTTTTTCCCTGTTCCGTGGGTCTGACCCTGCCACAGAAGCTCCTGACTTCTGCAGGAGGATGTGAGATGATCTGCCCTTGCCTTAACAAAGTGCTTTGCTTTGCTACAGTGACCTCTGGGACAGGGAGCTATGCAGCTCATTTTTTGGATGGTGTAAGCTAAGCAGCAATCCTAAATTCAGTTTGAATAGCAGCACTGTAGCTTGTGTAGCAAATGCTGAGCACCACTGTACGGCACCAGGGAGCACAGTATTGCTACAGGACTGGAAGCAAAGCCCAGCTCAGCAGCAATCTGCTCAGAGCGCAGGGGGTCTGAGCAGGCAGCTGGTGCCACACAGCATTCCAGCAGTGCCCAGGAAGAACGCTGACCCTCTGATCCATGAGTGGGTGAAAAAGGCAGAAAATGGTACTCACGTGGCATGATGCCTTGGTCTGCCAGCTGCTCACGGGTCCTTCTCTGCTGAAGCCGTAGCTGCAAAACTGTGAGAAACAGAGTGTCAGGAAGAGATGCAGGACTTTTTCTGAGGTACCAATACGTTTGTCAGGGATGATGTGCCATGGGTCTCTGTGGCACTGAGACCTGGCACTGATCCCTGCTGCTGTGGGGCCAGACTTGATGCAGCCAAGAAGCAGTGTCAGGGAGGGACTGCACAGTCTGCACCAACTCAGCTCTCACTTTACACACAGATGATAGGATTCTGGTGCAAGCAGTGCCCCCGACACTGACCTCTGCCTGATGCCTGCAGTAGCACCCTCAAGCAACCACGACTTCAGCTCAAAGAGAGTCTGTGTGTGGGCAGAGGGTGCTGGTGGGGAGGAAGATGTGAGGAAATTCCATCACTACTTCCTGCATGAGGACACTGCCATCCTATATTCTGAGAGGGTAAAGGTCCCATTCTGAGTCAAGCAAGGTGGTGTCAGAAGGTTCTAAAGAGAATGGCACTCCTGTGAGAAGTACCTGGTTTTTTGTGCTTTATTGTTTATGAGGTAACCCCCAGGGTGCTGTCTTCTGTGTCTTCATTGTCATTGGTACCTGCTTCCCACACACAGCTGACAGTGAACAGCAGAGCAAACTGAGTCCTGCACAGCATTGCAGTGGTGCTGGCCAGAGAGGAACTACGCAGAGAATGATTTTGACATTATTAAATGTATTTGGGTCACAACTGAGTATCTTTTAGCACTCTAAGATCTGTGATGTATGCCAGGGGCTGTTTGCCTAAAATGGAGTTACAGAGAAGTGAGGGCTGGACTCTCACAGGGGTGCACAGCAATAGTAGAAGGGGTCACAAGCTGCAACAGAAGGAATTCTGTTTGGTTATTTGGAAAAAAAATTACCATGAGATTGGCACAGGCGTAGAACAGCAGCCCAAAGAGGCTGTGGGATGTCCATTGCTGAGATGTTCAGAGCTTGTCTGGAGTTAGCCTTGAGCAACCTGGTTGATTTTTGAAGCTGGCCTTACCCGTTTGGACGTGGTGCTCAGGGACATGATTTAGCGGTGGGTTGTTAGAGTAGCATGGTTAGGTTGCGGTTGGACTTGATGATCTTGAAGGTCTTTTCCAACCTGAGCAATTTCATGATTCTATGAACTAATACTGCACTACAGCTGCCACCCTTAGGAACACGATGGGAGCCTTAAGTCAGCAGATTATGGCCTCTAGGAGGTTTTTAAGCCTATAGATACTGCATGTTCTTCAGCATTATAATAAGCCACTTCTCTGGACTCCTGGGTTGACTACCCTTGGGCTGAATCCTTGCTAGCACGGGCTTTGGCCCAAGTGTCACTGGCTCTACTACGCTAGAGCCCTTCTTTCACAGCCTAAGGATCTCTCCTGATACCTTTACAATGGGAGATTCTCTCCCATCCCAGCACTGTGGGATGAGTAGAGCTTTTCAGCTCCATCACCTTCCAGGAGGCATGGAAGTAGTGCAGGGCTCCACCCTGCATCCAGATATGCTTACTCTGCTGAGAGGGTGTAGAAAATATGATGTGGAGAGATCAGTGCCCACTGTTCCAAGCATCTTTTTGGACAGATGGGAATGTACCACTGATTGAGGTCACTAAGTGGCTTAGAGGCATGACCTCAGCTGTAGAGCATTGAGAAGGCATCTAATGAAGAAGAGATTCCCTGAAGTCCTGCTCACTGTTTACTGCATGCAAATACTGCTCAGCAAGTGCAGCCTGCCTTGTGCAAGGCTACAGAGCTCTTCGTGGCCCAGGGCTGCAAGAGTTAAATCATCCATTGCTTAGAGAACCCTGCTGGTGCTTTAAGATAATAGCATCCCACACCTTTGTTTTTGTAGATTTGTTGCCAAGAAGACTGACACGTGTCTATCTCCTCTCCTAAAAGGTAAAACATGAAACTCCCATATTTTCATGATGGAAACTCAGTACAGCTTGCAACAAGGGCACAGATCTTTCAGCAGTCAAACATAACTGCATGCATATCTCCTGCCTACTGGCATAGCACCAGAGAGAAGCCTTAGCTGCCCTGAGAGAGCTGGTATTGGAAGGGGAAGAGGAAAGAACAGCTTTTTTGTCCTCGAGAGCAACCTGCAGAGCTCTGCCAACAACTCATGTCTACAGCACAGCTTCCCTGGGACGTGGGATGGAGCTGAAGAGCAACCCTCTCCAGAGGAGCCCTCAGAGCTCAAGGCTCCCTGAAATGCCATTGCATGTCACTTTTCCACATCATCTATACAAACCATGTCTCACAATAACAGCAAGTGTTTAGTGAAGGCTTCACAAGAGATGATCACTTGCCAAATTCCAGCACTTTTTAGGACTCCAAAGATAGACTCTTGCTGTGAGGGAGAAGTGTAGCCTTTTGTACCTGGTGAAGGCTGCACATATGTAGTTCTCCTTACACCAGAGTGAAGCTAGTGGTTAGAAGATGCTGGCAAACCTTGCTGCTAGGGAAGTCTGTACCCTTCCATTGCCCCATGGTGCACACCCAGCCAGTGCTGGCTGTGCCTATGGACACCAATTTTGATCCCTGCTCTGTAGTTATCTACATCTCACCCAGGTATCTGCAATGTCTTTGCAGGAGTCAGGGACTTTATAACAAAATTAGGCAGTCCATGCTTTCGGAATACCAGTCTTTCCTCCTAGACTCTGGAGGTAATTTATGGCAACCAGTTCACCTTATACTGGGGAGGGCAGACCCCACTTTTTCTGTTTAGGGTCTTCACTGCTGTAAGCATAGCTCTGCACTTTCCCAAGAAAGAGATGTATCTCCATTGAACAGGTGAGCAAAGAGAGAATGTCCAAGAACGAAGAAGCTTTGTAGCTCATCCAGGAGTGGTTCCCTGCTCTCCTAGGTCAAGTGTTCCAAGTATTAGGGCATCTGCCCTAAACTGAGGCAATTCATGCAGAGCATCTCAGCATCAAATGACAATCAGAGAGACTTCAAGAGTCACATACAACACCCTGCCAAGGACACAGCTGGTGCCTTGGTGCAGCCATCCCCAGATGTGTAGTTCACCGTGGCAGCACTGAGCTTACAGAGTTGCTGGCCCATTCTTAAATCACAGGTAAAGGAGGAAAACTTCATCTAGCTTTGTCTATTCAGGGCAAGCTGACAGAAAACACGAGGATGGGCATGCACAAATGCCAACCACTTCCAGCCCAAGTTCAATGAGTGAAGCAGTCACAGCCACTGACTGTTCATTCAGATCTGGATCTCCTCATTTCCAAATCCTGTTGCAAATCATAGAATCATAGAATCATAGAATGAGCTAGGTTGGAAAAGACCTACAAGATCACCTAGTCCAACCATCCACCTACCACCAACAACGCCACTAAACTATGTCTCCCAACTCTATATCTAAACGTTTCTTGAACACCTCCAGGGACGGTGACTCCACCACCTCCCTGGGCAGCCCGTTCCAGCGCCTGACCACTCTTTCAGAAAAGTAGTATTTCCTAATGTCCAGCCTAAATCTCCCCTGGCGCAACTTGAAGCCATTCCCCCTCGTCCTGTCACTAGTTACAAGAGAGAAGAGGCTGACTCCCAGCTCACTACAACCTCCCTTCAGGTAGTTATAGAGAGCGATGAGGTCTCCCCTGAGCCTCCTCTTCTCCAGACTGAACAATCCCAGCTCCCTCAGCCGCTCCTCATAAGGCCTGTGCTCCAGACCCCTCACCAGCTTCGTCTTACCATCATCTGAAGAAGCATAGTCATGGCCAGTGCCAGTCAAGTTAGTAACACTGAACATCTCTGCAGGAAGAGGAAAAGCAGCCACAACCTCCAGCAGCCTTTGATTGAGAACTGTAGCTTGCATTTTTAGTTTTGCATATTTCTCTTGCAATTAACAGTGCTTAAAAACCAGACTGGAGGAGCCTCTGGCATCATCCAGACAACCTCCTCTTAGCTGCTTCTTCAAGAGGACTTGAAACTCACTGAGCCTGTGTCTGACCCCAGCCACATTCCCGTGCTCTTCCTTTGCTATGTGTCTGGAGTTCTGAATGCAGCCTGTGACTCACTTTGAGGATGTTGTCACCTTCCAGATAAGGGAGTGATTTTTTACCCTGAATATTCGTATTTTTCAAGATTGCTTGCAGCAAACCTGCTTGCTCCTATGGCACCCCATGATGAGAAATCCCTTCCTACAAAATGCTAGGCAAGTCAGAACTACACCAGTGCTTTTGCTCATGATCCCTTTGTGTTAGAAATATCCTTCTCTTCTGTCCTGGATCAAAGTCCCATTTAGTGACACAGCTTCTAGAAGCATCCTCCACAGAGGGCTTATGTCATTGGTGCTGAGAAGCCCTCTGGGCATCAGTCATGGCTGGCTCTGCTGACCCCACTTTGATCACTGCCTGTGACTCGCTAGCACGAGTCATCCTCCTCCCTGGGAGGTGACCTCAGAGCTTTAGGAAGCAAAAAGTACAGCTTGGACCTTGCCTGAACTAGAGACACGCTGGAGAAGCCCTGTTCAAATCACCTCCCAGGAGCAGGCAGACCTGGCTTCAGCCTGCAGTGGCTGCCCACCTATGTGGCCTGAGCCTGCAGCTCTTGGGGCCTTCCTGCCCATAGCTGAGTGACCCTTGTATGCCTTGGCATGGGATTCATCTGCCTGTATAGCTGTGAAGGTTAACGTATGTTAGCTCAGCAGCCGGTCAGGATGGAATGAGCCAGGGACCTCATCACCTGCATCAGAACATCCCTCATGCCAAAGCATGCAGAGCACCCTGGCAGGAGGCATATGGAGGCCTTCCCAGTGGGCTCAGGGCTCACGCAGAGGAAGCCATGGCTGTCTCTTGCCAAACCACAGCCAGCAGTAGGCAAGGGGTCCAGAGGTCCCTTCAACCAACGCTTCTGTGGCTGTCAGAGCTGGTTCCCTGGAAATCCTAAGGATGTGCAAGGCTTGCCTGGGGCTCAGGTCAGCCTCACAGCTGCCGAGGTTGGTGCTGCAGGGCACCTGGCCCCATCTCTAGCAGACCCTTCCAGCTCCCGTACATGGTCACAGGTGAGATTCCCATAAGCTGGCTTCCTGCCTAGGCTGCACCAGCACCTTAACTCTGGTTGGAAGCTGCATTCACAACCAGTACAATTGCTGTGCTCTCATCCTCCTTTGACACAGCTCAGTGCTGCTAGCAAAGGGGACAGCAGGGCAGCTACCTGCTGCTTCCTGCATCACCTGGGGCTCCTGGGCCAGTTCAGACCATCTGCATGGCCGAGAGGTAAACCAGCAGTTTCACCGGCAACTGAAGCTGGCAGTGATACTGATAAAAGCAAGAGCAAAGACACTGTCCCCTCTGCTGACCACCTCAGCAACCCATTCCTGCCCTCCTTGGCCCCAAAGCTGGGATTTTAGGAGCATGAGTGCAGCTGAGCGGGGTGTGGAATGAGGACTGCTCTGCTGAGACACCAGGGAAGTGACAGTGGGCTGGGAATGGGCTGATGGAGAGGAGAGACTCCTGTTTTCAGCAGCAGCAGCAGCTTAGCTGCATGCCAAACAACAGCTGAGCGAACATGAAACACCAGGCCCTGCCATGCTGGCTGTACGCGGATGAATGTAGAATCACCAGCACCAGCCAGCCATGGTCTGGGCTGTCACCACCAGCAGAGTAAAGCAGTAGTCCATCTGAGCAGCTTAGGGCCTGCTGCCCTGAGTTCCTCCATGGGTCTTGGATTCCCTGCTCTGCTGGTAGCCAGGACTCAGTACGTGGTTTTTTTTTTTTTTTTTTCTGTAGCATCACATCTCCAGTCCTGCGTTATCCTCTGACACAACCTATGTGGGACCCATGTGAGAAGAGATGAAGCTCGGCAGACACAGCACCGCTGAAGAGGCAGGGCAGCAGCTGCAGTCAGTCACCTCACAGCCAGGCACTGCCTTGCGGCCAGCTTTGCCTCTATGTGTGATGCTCAGCGCTTTGGGAGGGGGGTTTGTTTCCTCAAGTTTCTGTACTACCTGGGAGGCCAAACATCACTGCAACGAAATCTCAGCTATACTGGTGAGAACAGCATCTCAAAACCCATATCCAGGCCCATAAGGTGCTGCACTTGGGCCGGGGAAATCCCAGGTATTTATACAACCTGGGCGAAGAACTCCTCGAGAGCAGCCCTGCAGAGAGGGACTTGGAGGTCCTGGTGGATGAGAAGCTGGACATGAGCCAGCAGTGTGCGCTGGTGGCCCGCAGGGCCAACTATGTTCTGGGCTGCATTAAAAGAGGAGTGGTCAGCAGGGAGAGGGAGGTGGTGGTCCCCCTCTACTTGGCTCCTGTGAGGCCCCATCTGGAGTACTGTGTCCAGGCCTGGGGCCCCCAGCACAAGAAAGACGTGGAGGTCTTGGAAAGAGTTCAGAGGAGGGCGACCAAGATGATCAGAGGGCTGGAGCATCTCTTCTATGAGGAAAGGTTGAGGAAACTGGGCTTGTTTAGTTTGGAGAAGAGAAGGCTCCGGGGAGACCTCATGGTGGCCTTCCAGTACTTGAAGGGAGCGTATAAACAGGAGGGGGAACGATTGTTTGTGAGGGTAGATAGCAATAGGACAAGGGGGAATGGTTTTAATCTGAGACAGGGGAGATTTAGGTTAGATATTAGAAGGAAGTCTTTCACACAGAGGGTGGTGACGCACTGGAACAGGTTGCCCAGGGAGGTTGTGGATGCCCCGTCCCTGGAGGCATTCAAGGCCAGGCTGGACGTGGCTCTGGGCAGCCTGGTCTAGTGGTTGGCGACCCTGCACTCAGCAGGGGGGTTGAGACTCGATGATCCTTGAGGTTCTTTTCAACCCAGGCCATTCTATGATTCTATGATTCTATGATAAGTGCCTTATAAGAGTCTAAGGACCACATCTGGGTGACAAGGAACACAGATCCACCGCTACCAGGTGTCACCAGAGAGGCACAGGTGACCACTAAAGAACAACCAGCTGTGAGGGCTGTGTTCATCATAACACACAGCCCAACCCTTGCCTGCTCCTGAGAGCATGCTGTCACCAGTCTTCCTTGCAACAATCTCTTCAGCCTCCCTGGGAGCAACCTGTACATCCTCCTCCTTGAGCACAGTGAGGTAGGGCTCAATCTTTGCACACGCCTAACTGACAGAGAAACAGATGTTTGACAGCTAAAACACCAAGGTATAAGGTGCTGGAATGATAATGCAAAGCCCAAATTGATCTACATCAAGTCAGTGGTTTACAAAATCTTTATGAAATCACAAAACTGTTACCAGTTACAGACAGTAACTGAACTTGGGCACTGGCTGTGGCCTGCACGAGTGCCCGATTGGAAAGGAAACACGTGCACACACATTTTCTTTGAAACATGAAAATGAAGATTCCACCCGATGTCTGGCCTACCACCCTACCAAGACCTTCTGTCTGCTGCCTTTAAAAACCTGCAGATTTCAGTCCAAATCCCTCTCTCCACCACAGGCAGACAGAATAATTTCCTTTCCCATCTTGACCAACTTACTTCAAGCCTGGTATGTAAACTCTTATTCTTTCCTCTATACAGCCAAGCAAGTCTTCTTTGAACATTCACATCCATGTGTCCACAGCCAGGCACGGATATTACCCCATGCCAAGCCACACGGAGACATATTTATAGTGTTAAACTTCCACTTTTCACCGATTATCTGGAGTACCACTGTTGTTACACAGATGTTGGCCTTGTATACTCTTTTTCCGTATCACTGGACAGCAAAGGTCAGAGGTAAAAGTCTGCACTTGCCAGCTTTGTTTGCATTGTCTGATGACAACAATTCTCTGCTGCTGGAGCACAATTGGTTTGTATTCAAAGCAGAAGATCGCATAAATAATTGTCTCTGGGAAGAGTTAAATATGTTTCTGGAACAGCCCTTCGATGTTCTGGTTGATCAATCCCATTGACAACTGCAGCACATGGGATAGCATGGCAGGCTTGAAGAATCGTAATTCCTGCAAAATTTGTCAGGATGACCTCAGATCAGTATATTCACCTTTGGCAAAATAGACAAAATAAACATGCACACAAATCCTCGAGGAAGGGGAGGGGAAACCTGAGGACCTGCCACATGCTGGGGGTTGGACACTCCCCTGGAGCAGCTCCTGGTGCTCTGCACTGTGGGAGCTGCATCTTTCTGCATGGCACAGCTATGCTGGTCCTTCTCTATGGGCCACTGGGAAGACAAGAGCAGGAAGAAACACTGTGGGACCAAAGGAGGATTAAGGGACACTGTGTAGAAAAGCCACCAACTCCAGCAGCCCGGCCTTCCCTGAGCAAGCTCTTCTGTGCTGCTCTTGCTGCCAGGTGGAAGCAAGAGACCCTCAAAGCACTCCAGGAAGGACACCCACATGCCACCATCTCGCTGCCACCTCCGTGCCCAACTGTCTGACTGCTGCGTGCTACAGATATTAAAGAGATTCTGGGATGAAGAAACAAGTATGTCACATATTTCTAGCACTCTTTAGCAAAGAAAAAACTCTTTTGGCTGTTCAGTGTATGCAAACCATGGAGAAACAGCAAAAGTGTAGTTATTAAGATTTACCCCAGCTCTTACTGACATTAGCCTGGAATCCTTCAAGAGAGATTCTGACTTATCATGAGTCACAGAGCACAGCTAATCTTGCCAAGACCTAGGGAGCTAGCAGAGCTGCACACCTGCCTGCGCAAGACCAATGCCAAAGCAAGGATGCATCACGAAGCTCTGCATCCCCTGGGCTGGTTCCTTGTTTCCTGCTGTCACTGCTGGGGTATGCAGCAACTGAGGCTGCACATAAAGCAGGGACAGAAGAGGAAAACGTCCCTTAAAGGTTATTCACATAAAAGAGATTTCACTGCTTAAACCACATTATGCTAGCTTTTTTTTTTTTTTTTTTCCACTGTTCACTTTACTAAAATCCAAGAACAAACAGAAGGCAGCATTACTGATCTATTGGTACTCCTATGGCCATGGCAGTGGGGAGAGCAAAGGGCAGTTGTGCACTGGGGATCTTGGCAAATCCGATTTGACCGTAACGAATAGGCAGAGAAATCTTGTCGAATGAGAATCCTGTCTTTCACCAGGCAATAGTGAGGAGTGGCAGCTGTGGAAATCAGTCACGCACCAAAGAATGCCCCACAAATTGACTGTCCCAGAAATGCTGAAAGGCAGAAGAATTTATGGGCGCAATGACCCACAAAGTTTACTTTTACTGAAGAATCATTTGAAAAATATGTTTAGAGATCCCACTGTTGGTTCTATAATAAAGCCAGCTTACAAATAAAGCAGAAATGAGCCTCAAAAACAATACTGGTTCATTTGCAAAGAATGCAGGGACATACAACGCAGCCTGTCCTGCTTGCTTCAGAAAGGTGGCAGTGTTGCTTTGTAGTTGCTCGGAGGAATTGTTACAGATTTTTTTCAAATGAGCAGCAATGCACCATAATATACCAACAAAATCTGAGGAATGAGTTAATCTAACGAAATGTAAGATCAGAGCGATATGGAAACCACACCAAAGCCCTGGACCCAAGCTTTGTATAATTCAGCCGAACTAGGACACTCGTGTTTGCACACACACTCTTAGGTTTTCAACCAACTGCCAACTTTGCATTTGCTGAGAAAACAAAGTTTAAGTTGACCACCCAGCTATCTAAGAGATCCTGATAACACCACTCATGTCTACCATCAGTATCATAAATCTCCAGTCTCCAGTCTCACTATCTGCAGCTCACAAGGAGGCAGACACACACGGCGCGGGTGACATGCCAGACTGGGCACGTCTTCCAACGTGACTGCCCCGTCCGGTCCCACAGCATCGCCTATGGCACATACAGCTGGTTTGTCCTAACGTCCCCACTGATAACTTCACGGGGAGGACTTCACCCCTGAGACTGGAGCAAGCTCCTCAGGAACAGCTTTAGGCATTACCGTCAATATTACAGTATGTTATAATCGTTAACAAAAATTACAAGATTCCCGCTCAGAAGCATAGCATACTTACTATAAATATAGCCAGCGAATAAAGGCATGAATATCCAGCAGAGGGTCTGATTTAGAAGGGACCGTCCCATAGTTCACCTTCACTCACCTTCACTCACGCTGAGCGTCCTCTGAGCAGCCCCTTACCGGAGCTTCCCCTGACCTACGCGACTGAGACATGTTTTACTCGCAAACCCTCCGAGAGTGGCAATCAATTGTGTGGCTCTGGTTTTATTTCTCTGATGATGTCACTTTAAATACTTTTCATGTTCCATTTGTTATTTTTACTTCTAAAAATGACGCATTTCTTCAAATTCATTTTTCTCCAATTACTCACAACTTTAATGGAACAAAGTCAGCTGCCCGCATGTCAGAGTGAGCGCCGGGCCCGTCCCCACCACCGCTATCACAGCCAGACCCCGGGAGCACCTGGGACGGACAGACAGCGCTAGGTATGCTGTTTTTCACAGATGCCCTTCTGGCTTCCTGCCCAAATCCTTTAACGCAGGGTCAGGGCAGGGGACCCGGGAAGTGCAATTTTGCCAGAATTAACCACAGGCGTAAATCGAAGACAATGAAAAACCAGAAGAAGAGGAAAAAAAAAGAAGCAGAGAGAAGGGAAGATGAATTTCTCCACTTGCAGAACAGCCTTTGTAAGAGCAAAGCTGTGACAGCTCTATGACCCCCTGAATATTTTGCTCGCATGCTGCTTCCAAACATTTAATGCAAAACAGTCTGTGGCTACAGCTTGCCGGAGAGAGAAGTTTTAAGAGAAATCTGGAGGTTTCCCCTACCTGATCTGAACTTGCTCCGAATCAGCAAGGAGTGCTCAGACCCCAGGAGTGTCATGGTGTCTCAGGGACCGGATCCAGACGCCCCTCACTTAAACCATTAACTTCCTCCAAAGAGAAAAGCTGGCCACGGCTAGTGCTCACGATTCATCCAGCTCTCCTGGACCCTCTGGGTGCTTTTACAGCTGGCTGGCAAGAAGCAGCAAGTGGCTTTGAAAGATTTGGTCCCATCCAGCACTGACCCTCCACAGAAACCAACTGCTCCCCCTGTGCTGTGTTGAACTAATTAACTTTTCGCTAGTGGGAGCCTCCTCCCGTTGCGGAGTTTACTACCAGCAGCTGGGTGTCCTGGCTGATGTCATCGTCTAGCGGGGAGCAGCGACTATCGGAAAGGGTCTTAGCAAAGACAGAAGTTTGATATCTGATACTAATTACTACCGGCCGGTACGCAGCCAATCAGGGCTCTCTCTGTCTCGAGGACTTTCGGAGCTGCTTGGAAATATCAACAGAGCGAAGGCTTAACTCTTTGCAGCGTGGTGCGGGACGGGCCCCAGACCTCTAAGCACTGCGTGGGCTGCGGGTTCCCTCTGAGCCCAAGGAAGGGCGGCCAGCAGGGCAGGGGGCAGCTGGGCACGGCTTCACGGGTGGCAGTGCCCTCTCCATCGGAGAGGAGGAGGGGGACGCGGCCACCCAGCAGCAGAGGTGCCACTGCACTCTGCTATCCTTCATCCAGCTCCTGCAGGTGGGCTGTACCCGGGGCTGCACAAACCCTCTGGGGATGCAGGGGCTGCGTGAAGAAGCTGAAAGTGTTTCAGCTGCATTTCCCTCAGGCATGGCCAGAGCTGCACTGCTCAGTGCCCACCTTTGTCAGCACGTGGCTGCGCCCGTAGGATTGCCTTCTTGAGACATTCGCATACCCTGTGGCTCAGGCAGCACATGCTGCAGGCGCTTAGGTCAAGTCTTCTTGTTCTCCTACGTGCAGGCACTCAGAATAATGCCAAAGAAAAGAAGCAGGGTTTGAATCACGATCCAAGTTTCCCATGCTACAGATGAGCACCGTAACCCCAAGGAGGCTGGGCTCAGCCACCAGCTGGACATAGCTGCGGTGCAGGAGGCTTCTCCACCTACCAAATATTCTCTCATAGAAGAAAACCTTCCAGTAGACATGCCAAGTAAAGAGGCGCAGATCCTTTGAGACTCTCCTTCCCCAAGCCCATGTCTGGTTCACTTCAGGTAAATGTAAGAGAGGGAACTGACAGCACATTTTCACTTGTAACAGAAGCATTACAAGCTGAGGACACATGGGACTCTCCTGGGCAGGAATCTATCCTTCTAGATTCTAGAGCATAAACTCTCACCTGAAACTCCTTCAGATGTGGTGGGTGTTTTCTTTCTTTCTCTTTTCCTTCCTTCCTTCCTTCCTTCCTTCCTTCCTTCCTTCCTTCCTTCCTTCCTTCCTTCCTTCCTTCCTT
>NC_034425.1:297979-345567 GCF_002078875.1 Numida meleagris
CTTCCTTCCTTCCTTCCTTCCTTCCTTCCTTCCTTCCTTCCTTCCTTCCTTCCTTCCTCTCTCTTCCTCTCTCTCTCTTTCTTTCCTTCTTTCTTTCTCTCTTTCTTTCTCTCTTTTTCTTTCTTTTTCCTCCCTCCCTCCCTCCCTCCCTTCCTCTGTCCCTCCCTCTGTCCCTTCCTCCCTTCCTTTCTATTTCTTTCTTTCTTTCCTTCTTTCTTTCTTTCTAGTGGTTTCTGTTCTATGGTTTCTGTAAGTCCAGTTACATATTTTGGTTTGGTGATGATAGGAATTTCAAGGCTTGCAGACCCCTAGGCGTATGTTGCCAGTGACCCTTGGAACCTGGTAGCCCCAGGAGCTCTGCTTACATCCACGCAGCACTGATGACTGTGTAGTGCTAAGTTTCCTGGCTGTCATGTATTCCATGTCCTGAGCTGAGTCCTGAAATGAGCTGGACACGTGGCTTCCTTGTCATAGTACCTCTGATATTCCTTAATGTCTGACAGGATTAAAATCACTGAAATAAATTCGTGTTCAAGCACAGATCTGAGTCAGAAAACAGAGCGCTACTGCAGTGTCCAGCAATCTGGCCTGGAGGTTTATTCCTTACTAATCTTGCCTAATGCTTAGTTCACTACATTTGAAATGTCCTGTCTAATGGAGATCTCCTGATGAATAGCGCTTCATCCTGAAGCAAATGACACAATTTAACAGAACCACCCCATGAGCAGCTCAAGGACAAGACAGGGCTTATCAACACCCATAGCCTCAAGCTATAGTTTCTTGCTGTTTTTCGCACTGCAGATTCCTGTAGGATTTACTCTCCCTGACATTCATGTGGAGCCCCACTCAGGTATCTCCACTGCCTCTGGGGCCTGCAGGTCCCTCATGATTTCTCCACTCTTCATTGGCCGGACTTGCCCAGTGAATAAAGAAAAAGTACTTCTGTTTTCTAGCATGGACTCATAAAATGGGGTAGAGAGAGACTATACTATAATTTTTCAGAGCCATCAGGAGGTGCATATGAAGAAGTGGATAAAACAGAACCAATCTGAATGTTCAGTTTTTGACTTTCAGGAAACTTCTCACATGGTCCCATGTATGAGTGTGGTGAAAACTCAGAATTGTTCCAAGGCAGAGAGCAAAGTATTGTAATGAGTGAAAATCTAGAATACTCAAGAAAAGCAAGTAGAAAAGTTGGGCAATGATCAACAGGGAAGGACAAACACTATGTTCATTAATGTTTTAGCAGCAGGGGCTGCAAAACGTGTAGATAGTAAAGTACACTGTTCAGTCATATCCCAGAAGGATCAAGAGATTTGGGTGTTACCTGGCCCAACCGGGGAGCACGGCCAGACAATGACAGACAGAAAATAAATTCTTTATTTTCAGATCGCAGTGGAGGGTGAAACCTCCAAACTTGCCAAGTACAGGAGCCTGAGAGATGGAGTCATGCAAAAATCACAGGTTCCATGAGCCTGGGTCACTCTGAATGTGTACAGAGGCAAAGTATATAAGGTGGTATCTATACCATCTAGGGTAAAGCTTTTTACTTAGATATACGGAGATTGTTCAACTAGATTAATTGTCACAATTACTCATAAGGAATATGAAAGCCTGTCCTGAAGGCTAGTACCTGTGCTTGATTGCTGCTGGTATGTTTTTGCTCCCTCCTCGGTGGCATTAAAAGCTCATGAAGGAATGGGTAAGACTGTTGCATCTCTCATTAGTTCTTTTTTTTTCCCATTTTTTAAAAATGTATATATATCAGCTACAGCCTCTTGGTCCATCATTGTCCTTTTCCTAAATTTCCAGATCCCAACATTCTTTGTGGGGGAACTCTGCTGAATGACACTAAAAATGAAAAGGAAAAAAGCATGGAGATTGAAGTATCTACCAAGGTGCTTAATCTGGTGCATATGATTTCATCTAGAAATGCCACTATCTGGTTAAACCAGAAGTTTCTTCCAGATGACCTTGGTGTCTGGTGCTGCTCTCTGTACAGATGCCCAGCCAAGCGGTGTGGAGCCAATTCCTTCTGTGCTCTGCTGAGAAGGACACTGAAGTGTAGTGCTCACTTTGGCAGCCATCGGACATGGGGTCAGCATTTCTCTCATCTCTCTTTCCTGACCTGTAACTGCTAATGCAGGGCTTAGGAGTTTGGGGATGCAGAAAGTGGTTGATCCTCTTTCCTGCTGTAGGAATTATTTGCATTTATTGATGTTGAATTTCACCTGGTGTCATCTTTCATGCATTTAGCATGGAGAGTCTTCCTCAAATCTTTGGAGGAAGATTGACTTCTGACTGCTTTACTCATCTTGAATCATCAACCCTTTTCCATGGTGCTTCTGTTGAGGAGCCCCCTGCCAACACACATTCTTTTGGCACTCCACAATCACCACACTCTGGTGTGAAAAATGACCGTTTACTCCCATCTTTAACAAGTCATTCAACCCTGGAAGGCTCTTCCACTTCCAACAAACAGATTTAGAGCTAGAGGTATCTGAGGAGAGATCTCACAGGCTGACTCATGACAAATTTCTTCTAAAATCCCTTCTGATGCTATTTCAACAGCTCCTTAAACACACTACTAGGAAAGTCAGTCCCAAGCATACTGTTGTCCCTGGAGATGTTATCCCTGCCCACCATCCTTCCTCATTTCTTCTACTGATGCTTGCAATGGCTGTTTGTCAATGGTTTATGGGCAGGTTCGGCCCAATTCTGGGACTAATGGGGCGGGGGAACCCACAGACCCACGCCCCGGGAAAAGGGAAAGGGGAAAGGGTAGAGAGATGGGCCGATATCTTATTACTAAATAAGATATCAGAATGCAAAATAACACAGTGTAAGACAATATAATTGAAATTGAAGCTAATAAATCAAGTAAAATGAGAGAGAGTGTCCAAAAACCAAAAGAGGCCTTACCCTAACGCTGGCGGCAAGACGGCTAGGGAGAGAGACACTGCCGGGATGAGCAGAAGGGAAGAGAAGGGCAAAAAGGGAACATCTCATGATATGCGAACAGCTTTTGTCTTTCCCTCTGAATGGAAAACGGTAACAGAACAGCAAGCAGTCCTCTGGGAAATGTAGTTCTTTTTCTCTTCTGAGAACCAGGTACCGGGAACTATCCACAATCCACGGAACGGGAGCACTAACTTTTTAACTCCCAGTGCACTACATGATGTTATGATGTGGAATACCAATAACCAAAAATCATAAAACCATGACACTGTTCCTCTCTCCTTGGAATGCTTTACATAGTCTGCCAAGTGTTTATCCCAAATGAAGACAGAGCTCTGCCCTTACCGAGCAAGATAAGCAGGATAGGTAAGTTGCACACGTGCTTAGGGAGAAACAAGGCACTGCATGCACTCCACCAGATATCTCTCTTAGCTACCTAGAGCCCATGGCCACCATCTGGCATACTGTCAGAGAATTAGCTAAAGCCCAGTGTGCTCTCCTTCCAGCCTTACCCCACCACTCCTCCCCTGGGGAACAGCTCAGTGAGACCTGTCTCCAAACCTCGCAAGCTCTTTGGTCACTGTCCACATTTCCTAGAAGATGGTGCAACCTCCAGGAGAGGACCTGTCTCCACAGCTGACTCAGCTGCTGAATTCATAGTCCAGTGCTCCTCTGCGCTGGTCATTACAGGAGAGCCAGCCTGTCTGCATATATCCCTGATGACCTCGGGAAATAGAGGTAAGCTGTCCCCAGTAAATCTCAGACCAGAGGTGAGGAGAATGCACAGAAACTGAGGTCAGACACAGATACTGAGCCATTTGCCTGGAGGCTATCTGCCTTTGATAGCATAGGAACAGAGAGTATACCCTTCCACAGGTGTTCATGTGTTTCCAGAGCTCACAGTGCCCAAACCCCTGCGCATGTGAGCCTGTTTGCCACCAGGCATTGTGCTGCACCACAGGCACTGCTCAGCTCTGAGCACAGCAGGCACCACCACTGCTGTTGCTTGTCACTGAGAGATGAAACAAGCCTGTAGGTACACAAATATGAAGTCCAGCATTGCTCCCCATTCTCCTGTTTCTAGCGCTTCTATAAGCACCTTTGCTGTAATGAAGTCTTATTGACTGCAGTGAGTGAAGGAGTGAGCCTTAAATACCAGAATAAATTACTCATGGTAGGGAATTCCTTTGAACTGAGAAGTCACACCCCAGAGCCACAAGGATATCAGCTCTGTGTTGCTCACCAGATACCAGGAAGGAGTCCCTTCTAATCTTCCAGCACACCCTATTGTTTATGGTACTGATTTATTTTAAAGCAGATTGTTTGTTTCTATGTAGATTTTCATCTGTGGGAAAAAGACTGAAAGGAGCTTATGTTTCTGCATGATCCCCCTGGGGACTTGGGGGATCAGCATGTGACACAGTGTCTGTGCCACGGGCAGCATGAGTCCAGCAGGTCCAAGGGCTACAGAGCAGCAGCTGTAGCTGTGACATCTCCCAGAGCTCAGCCTGGGCTGCACCAGCAGGTGAGGTTGGGCTCTGCCTGCTGCCATCACACGCTTGTGTAGGGGATCCATTCTGCCTGGTGCACTGGACAGGAGAGCCAGCCAGCCAGCCAGCCAGCCCTGTGTCCAAGAAGCAGCCTACAGCCTGCAAGACCTGCACCCTGCCATTTTGCTTGTGTAATCCAGCTACTGTGGGTGTTGATGCCACTTGGTAGTGGTGTCAGCAGCATCTGAATTCAGGAAGCCAAATTCACCACAGGGCTCAGAGTTGGATGTAATGCCAAGTAAAAGGGTCCTGCAAACAGTCTGCAGCTGTCCAAGCAGGTGATTTTTCCCCAGAGCTGGTGCCCTGCCATGTTTGTGCACAGCATTCTTTCCAGTAGCATGAGCATGGTTTGTCTTTGGCTTCTCTCTAATGCCCCACAGCTCCATGGGCAGACTGAGGGGCAGGTCTTCCTGTTAATAGGTCCCAGTGACAGAGACCCTGACCACTGCAGCCACTTGAAGTTAGGGCAGATCAGAACCTCCTCCTCTGAGACTGCCCCAGCAGAGTTCCAGCTGTGCTCCTGGGCATGACCTTCCAGAACCTGAAAACAAATGACTGTCTATTGCATGTCTAAGAGTAACAGAAGTTCTACGGGTCTCATATGGCAATAGAATACTCCTGTCCATGATCTGGGACAGACAGTGCTTTTCTGAGTGTGAACTAGCAAGGTGGTAGTGTCTCTGTCACTGTGAAGCAGAGGTGGCATCTGGGGAATAACTCAGAATGATCCTAGCTTGGTCTTAGCTGAGGGCTTAGCCCAGAGTTTGGGATTTCTTTAGCTGGGAGCTGGGAGCATGGATGGTCCCACAAAACCCACTCCTTCCCTTCTGCCTGCCTTGAAGCTGCTAATCTGCCATGGCCAGTCTTTGTGGCTGGTCTTTCACCTCTCTGTGTCCTCAGAGAGTCTGAGGGCAGGAATTCACAGTGGAGATGTTATGAGCTCTTCCCAGTTCTGACAGCTTGAATTCAAGCTGTGAACTATTTATCACAATGCTACAAACATCCAAGCAAGGTCTCATAATTTATGAAGGTCCGGTAGATGTTATGCAATTGACAACACGAACACAAAAATACTTCTGCACTTTACTAACGCTACTATGAAGCTGTCTGATGTTTTCATCATAATATTTACTTCTCTGCGAATACTCTAAATTCTCCAATCCCAATTCAAAACAGAAAGATCAGAGAATGAAAATAGGGACATGACATAGCTGTTTAAAGATTATGTAAAATGTTTTCTACTAGCGTAAATATTTGATTGTAAAACTCTGCCTGTTGTGCTTACAGAGCAGGGTGTGCAGTGAGTGTGGGGGAGTGGCTCCCCACATCCCTGCCCACATGTCTCAGGGCCACTGAGCCACTGCTGGAGCTCAAGGTGCAGGCAGGTGCTTGGCGTGGCTGTCCCAAGCTCTGGTGGCTTACTGGCTGAGTGGAAATGGGGAGGGAGCAAAGCAATGGCAAAGGCAGCGTCAGCTCCGGAACTCTCAGCTCACTGCCTCTGTTGACCTCCACACACTGAGTGGCTGCAGAGCAATGCTGGGCAGCACACGGGTGTCTGCAGGAGCTGCACGAGCCCTTTTAGCCCATGGGAGGGTTCTGTGGCCAGGCACAGCAGAAACCATCTGACTTTAGACCTAAGGAGGAAGTGTCTGAGCATGCACGTCCGGCAGAGTGACATGGTGCTGTTCTCTCTGCAGTGAGACTTTGAGCAAGTCACAGTCTCTTTTTTGTTTCTTTATCTCTAAACAGTGGATAATGAGGCTAACCCCTCCGCAAAGCACTTGGAAATCTCCCACCAGAAGGGTAAGATAAGGATTGTATTGTTGTAAGTCCTGCAGCAGCTCTGAATCTTGAGGTTTCACTACAAAGCAGCTTACCCAGCCCTACCTCTGCTGCAGCAACACAGGGTAGCGGCAGCGAATTGAGCATTTCCATCCACATCCCTTCCTCCTGCCCACCAAGCTCTCTCAGTGCAGCCGCTTGCTCTGCGGTCCAGCCCTAAGTGAGGAGCGTGCTTTGAGGCAGGGACTGTGTCAGGATCTACCCAGCGGTGCAAAGCTGAGCCCGGGATAGTGGTGAGCAGAGCTAAAGCCCCTGATATACATCGGATGGGTTGGGAGCATTATGTATTTCTGGAATGCCTTCTGGTCTTTATTAAAATGAAACCACAGCCAGCCCAAGAGAGCTCATCGCCCAGGCACAGGGCCAAGTATAAGTTACTTCTACAAATATTTATTTAACCATATCAATGACAAACTCTTTTGTATAAATGTTTTTATTTAATCATAATTTACCAATTATTTTAAATCAATTGTTTGCCTGGTTTCTAAACACTAATCAAGAGGCTTGCATTAGCATTACTCAGGCGGATTAGATGCATTATTTCTCTGAAGCTTGTGCCATTGCTTGCCTGCCTTGGCCAAGGAAGAGGGTGCAGATGGATCCCAAATTTCACTTTGATTGTCAGATTCCTGGAGGACCCCGCCGGCAGCACTGCCAGCTGTCCCCACCCAGGTGACCTCTGGGCTCAGAGGCATTCCTCAGCCACAGGGGCTCATGGACACTGATCCCACCTGAGCTGCTCAGGATGGGATTCCCTTTGGCTTCCCTGGGTCCTTGCTCTCACAGAGCTGCCAGCCCTGTCACAGATGTTGCCAGCTCCCTGTTTTGCCGCTGCTCACCCCCTCATGCCTGAGCCTGGACCTGTCACTGTGTAGAAGTTGTCAGTGTTGCTTCAGCCCAGGGTCTCTGGCAGGAATTCATGAGCGTGCACGTGGCTGTTCAGGGCAGAACAGGAGCCCATGGATGCATGTGTTAGCCTGTAGGGTCCTGCCCCACTCCCAACCCTTTGGGCTCCCTCACCATCTCAAGAATGTCCTGGAAGGCCCCTGTCTTCTTTTACCCCAGCTCCCTTCTTTTACCCAGCTCCCAGTTCACCCCTCTGTGCTTAGATGATGCTCAAAAACAGAGAAGCTGCATCTTCTGCAGGGCCCTGCCTCTTCCAGAGCACTGCGAGATGTGGTGACAGCACAGTCTGAGCCGAGCAGAGCCGCCGGGCGCTGGGTGCTGCTGTGCTCCCTGCAGAGCACCGTGTTCCTTGCAGCAGCCAGATCGGCACAGCTGAGCAACGCGTGGTGAGAGCAGGGTGCTGCGAGCTGCTTCTGTTGTTTATTTACAGGATTTCAGGCTGCTACTGTCTTGCACCTTGGCTCCCTGCTCTGCAGCGCCTGCTGCAAGCACCGGCTCTGCAGGGAGCTCTGTGCTCGTGCAGGCGGCTGCTCAGTGTCTGCTGCTGGGACAGGGCTGGCCACAGTGGAGCTGCCCACCTCCCCCCCTAGAATACCTTCCCATTTGATCCTCCACCTGGAAAACACCTCACGGTTTCTGTGACCTCCTCCTCAGTTGGTGACCATAAAGCTGGGGGAGCTGTGGGCTAATCCTGTTTACAGAGCCTCACACTTCGATCAGTGCAGGCTACAGAACCGGGAGAGACAACAGAGACTTTAACATTCTCCCAGCCAGGGCAGAATACAGAGCACTGAGGTGCCAGGGTCTGTGAATCACAGGGGTCTGGAGATGAACAGTCTGAGCAAAGGCTTTGTTACAGCACGGCACGGGAGACAGGAGATTTCCGGAAAATTTCTTCCCAGATAATCAAACCCAAATAAACAAAAAGTCAAACTGGAGCAAGTTTCAGGTAATCCTAAGACTTACCTACTGCTTTAAAGATTATGAAAATAGAAAGCAATGCTAGGCATACCCTTTGAAGCACTTACAGTTTTTTTTCCTCTGGATGATGAGAAATAGACAGAGCAGCACGGCACTTCAGAGCACTTAGCTGCATGGCCTTGCAGCCATACCTCTGCAATAAGAAGGCACAAAAACGATGGTAACAGGGAGCTTCCTACTGTTGACACGTAAACAAAGGGAAAGTTATTTGGACAGGGCTCTGAAATACTGTGTAAACATAGACCTAATGCAATAATGCAGATGCAGAGCAAACCCTTGGAAATCAAATAATTATTCACATGACACTAAAAAGCATTTTCATGCCTCTTTTGAGGGAAAATGAACCAAGAGGAGGTCTTTGTCCTTGTTTTTTACAATATCCTATTTTCTACAAATCTGATTTTAGAAAAGAGCATTTTCATTTCTTCCTTGAAACTTCTGCAGGCAGTTTTGTAGCCTTCCATCTGCAGATGAGAAGGAAGAGGCTCTGTGAGAAGTCCACACCTGACCTGTGCTGGTTGTGAGAAACCTTTTGTTCTTAAGCTGGTGGGAGAGGGTTGTCCAGGGATTAGGAAGGGCTCTGGGCATCACCATGTGCAGAGGCTGCTCTCCTCAAAGTATTAGGTCTGCTGTGAGATCTCTTTGTGAGATCCATACTCATCCTTCCCAGTGTGACTGTCTCCAAATTAGGTGCAGAGTTTCGTCTTTTGTACAGGCAGAAGACAAAAGCAGGTGCTGGCAGAGGGCCATCTGCTCTGTTTATCTAGCACCTTGAGCTCAGACTGGGAGGAACTGGCCTTTGGAGGAAACATTCTCCTTCCATCAAGCAGAGGGGAAGCCTAGATGACAGCTAAGACTAGATCCTAACTTCCAGATAACGAATGTGAGAGGAGAAGGATCCCATCAGAAGTGGCTGAGACTAATGGATAGAGAGGAGGGTTGGTCACCATACAGTGTGGGAAGACTAGTGTAGAGAGAGTTATAAAGACCAAACAGACTCCTGGTGAAACGAGGGCAGTGCTGTGGTATAGTGCAAAATGAACAGGTCTGAAGTTGTGGAAAATGAATTCAAGCAGTACTGGGTAGTGCTGTTAGAAAGTATGTAAAATGGGTCAGGAAAACCTGGTGGGACAAACGAACATAACAAGCAACTGGGATGAACAGTGAAGCAAGCCCCGTCCCACCCTCCCCTCACCTTTTCTTCAGTCCTCTTCTAAAATCCACTCCAAGTGGCCATGTAGATATATTAAAAGAGCTGTGGTATTTATGAACAAAGCAAGAAATCTGCCAGTCGTAAGACATGACGATGTCTTAAGATGTGGAGCTACTGCCAACTTGTAATCCATTAGCTGGGACAACCTGGCATCATCTTCCTATGGCCGTGTGAGGTATTCCTGGTATTGCTTCAGCCTGATCTTATCACTGCCAGAGGAAAGTGTTTAATGTTTACCACACAGTTACAACCTAAATTGTGTGAAGTCAGCTGCTAATGGCAGAGTCCCTCTGTGGGCCTGACACTGTCATGGAGTCATAGAATCACAGAACAGTTTGGGTTGGAAGGGACCTTAAAGCCCATCCAGATCCCACCCTTGCCGTGGGCTGGTGACGTCCCACCAGGTCAGGCTGCCCGGGGCCCCATCTGGCCTGGCCTTGGGCACCTCCAGGGATGGGGCACCCACAGCTCCCTGGGTAATCTGTTCCAGTGAAGACAAAATTGGCAGTCTTTCTATGGCAGTGGGAAAGCCTAAGTGTATATCAACTTTGTGAATAGATATAAACTTGCTGGAGATAAACTTGATAATTGAAAACAGGCCAGTATGGCTTCAGCCAAAGTGGTTAACTGTGTCTTGAATGTCTTTCATGTCCTATGCACTGTCATGTGGCCAGCATATACTCACCAGCCTGGCATGTGTGCCAGATGTCAGTGGGATGGTGAGGCTCTGCTGAATTGTATGCTGACTTTAGCCACTAGAAAATTCACCTGGTGTGTCTTGTACTTAGTGCTGCCATTCTGCCTAATAAATCCAGATCTCCTTGACAAAGGTCTCAGAAGGTGATGTCTTGAGGTCTTTACTTGAGGCAATACTATGTGTGTTGAAGCTGTTCACATCCAAGCCCTTGTGCAATCTAACCAGGTAAGGTCAGAGAGCTCCTACAGGAAAACATCAAAGATTGTAAGACAAGACATTTTCTCTTGACCAAACTCACAAGAAAATAATGTGAAGGTTGACAAAGATGGTGAGGTTCTTGGTAGACCACATCTACATCAGTTCAGTGCTGATGGGAGCAGGATCAGATGAGCCAAAAGGATAACAGTTTGAAGCCACATTTACAAAATGAAACTGCCTGACAGGGGACTGCAGGTTCATGAAAGATGAAAGACAGGTTCATGAAAGATGAAATGGAAGATGTCTCCTTCATGAGATATCATGTACTTATTCATATTGGTGGTAGGTAGATGGTTGGACTAGATGATCTTGGAGGTTTTTTTTTCCAGCAATGAAGATTCTATGATTCTAGGATTCAGGTCAGAGAGTATGATAGAAAAGGGGATGTGCCATGGGACATTTATTATGACTTGTTCTGTTCAAAGAGAGGCCTCACGTCATACAGCCTCAGACCTCTGATCCCTTACTGGTCATCCAGGCACATCTGGAAATGTTAAATGTACTGGGGAGCAGGGAAGGATTCCTGGGTTCTGTATTAATTTTAGGCTATTTATGTAAGTTACTTTTCTTATCTTCTCTAACTATTTATAGTTTGTTTGTATGTTTAAGACCTAGACATATCCCACTATGTTTCAATAAATCTGAAATATCTTTGTTGACAAAAAGAAATATTGTCTGCTGTTAATGAAAATAAGGTAATGAGTATATTGAGTTACTTATATCGTTAATATTTTAGTAATTACTTTCAGGGCTTACGTTGACTCAAATACATTAAATCTTAGTTTGTTTGTTTTTTTTTAAACACAACAAATTTAAGAATTAGTTGCTTTAGTTTGAAGGGCCTCCACACAATGAAAACTAGGAATAAAACAGACAAAATAGATTTTCCTTCCAAAACATCTAATGTTGTCCCTAACACTCATCACCAGGCAAATCAATGCAAATGCAAAATGCCTCAAATCCCTGCCATCATCAGTACATGTGCTGGTGACAGCCTCATCTGAAGAATATGCAATGGGACATACCCAAAGCCTTTGGCTAACCTTTATTTGTCATTGCTGTCTAATACACAGTTTCAATAAAGAATCAGTCTCTGAGTCCTAAGTACTGGGTTTGTCTGGAGACAGCATTTTGTATTTGCTTCTGAGAAAATGTATGCCAGGAACTTTCTTCTAGAAGACAGGAAAGTGATCAAGGATGGGAGCAAGCTGGCTGGCTGCTTGGAGCACTCGTGCAGTTCCACCTGAGCTTCAGGGGTCACTGACCTAACAAGCAACCTGCCACTGAGCTGGTGACAGCAGTCCCAGACTCAACAGCTGATAACCTCCAAGAAACACTGAGAGTGATATAAATGCCTACTCCCTAGTCTCTTTTTGATAAAACCATCTCTGAACACATCCATTTCCTACTGGAAAGAGGAGAGAGTGAACACCCAAAAGCCCATGCCCTGCGGAGCACAGCAGTGCAGAACCAGCAGCGGGGGAAGCTCAGTCCTGCTCCCAGTGAGCATAGGCTCTGCCCCTTCAACATGCCCTAAATGTTCTGAAAACAGAAGGTGGCAGGTTAATTAGACTTCCTTTACTCTAAGATTCCATTTTTAATGTCTGTTTGATAACCAAATGAACATCAAATTTGGTGCATTAGAACAAGGCCGCCCATCCCGGCAGCGGGAACCGGTGCAGGAATATTTTTCTAAAGATCCCTTCTGGAATGTTATTTTGAACTCTTCGAAACGGCAAAGGTTTTTAGACATTGTATGTTTTGTTAAGTGTCCCCTGGGAAAGCTGGGTTTAAAATTAGTCAAACTCTTTCACTTTTTTAAACTCTTCCCTAAAATAGTTGATATAAAATTTGGTGGGAATTCTGCTGAGAGCAGAAATTAGCTGAAATAGACGATCTAATGGAAATGACATTTGGGGAAAAAATGTGGAAAACCTGGGCTCCTTTCTGGCTTCCAATGACATAATCAGAACATGGCTGGACTGCCTGCTCCTCCAAGTGCTGCCCCGACCTTGGCCCTGGTCACCAGTTTCCCTCATACAGGAGGAGAAGGCAAACAGCTGGGAGAAAGCTAAAGGAGGGAGATGGCTGTCTGCTCTGCTGTGGAACTGCCCGTCCTGTACTGGGCTCCTGTGGGCTGACATCTGTCACCGTTGGAGTGAATAATATGGCAAGGAGGCCAGCACATGTCCAAGCCTCCATCCATCGGTGTGCAGCACAGCTGTTGTTCAGATGGGACTTAGAGTTGGTTTCACACTTGGGAAAAAAAGGGGCAGATGGATGGTTTGAGCCTGAAAGGAAATATGGGAAATGGTTCCTTGTCCCACCCAGCGTGATGCTGTGTGAATGCTGCGTGGACATTGTGGAGGGGTTTGCATGGGGGCACCTGGCTCATCTTGCAGGCGGTCACATCGCTCAGATGACAAACATCTCTGGGATCGCTTGCAGTCCCAAGGGGCCTATGTTGGGCTGAGACTGTCCCCCTGCCCTGCCCTAGGCCTAGCTGAGGGGGGACGCCTCCTCTGATTGCTCTTCTCATCACAGGTCCAGATGCGCTGGGTTATAGGCAGTGCCATGAATGGTGTCCGCTCTGTGCCATGGGCTGTGCAGGGAGGGCCCATGTGTGGTGCTGCGTGCAGATGGTCCAGCTGTGCTCTGTGGGATGTGAAGAAGGCTTGTGCTCCTCAGCCAGCTCCTCCAGTGAGCTATGGGTGTTCAAACTTGCCCCAGAAATACGTCTGGGGCCTTCCCTGGGCCGGTAGCTTATTTACTCAAGCCATTTTGTCACTCACAGAGATAAAGCTGCCTTCCCACACCTTAGGTTCCTCTCAGCGCAGCTGGGAGATAAAGGCAGAGGGAGGCTGGCTCCTACTTGCCGAACCTCGGAGGGTTTCAAGGAGAGGCCTCTCTGGGAAGCCACCTCTGCTATCGCTCTGACAGGTGTCAGCAGCGCTTTTAGCAGCCAGCCGCAGACAGATTAGCCAAATGTGTCTCCAGCCCAGAGTGCTTTGGCTCTTTAGGCATTGTTTTAAACACACAGAATGGGAAAGGATTTTGAGCTGAGATAGGAGGCTTTATTCAGGAATGGTCTGACCTAAGGGCCTCGCTATCGCCAGGCCCAGCATCCACCCCAGATGGGCCCTGTGTGAGAGGGACCTCAGTGATAAGGGGGAGGAGGGGCTGTTCTCCCATTACAGACCGCAGTTTAACGCCTGGTACGCAGGGACTAACAGTGTCCTCTGCTTTCTGCTCTCTGATCCCTGATGTGTGCCTGAGGCAGCAGCTTGGGAAAGTGGTGATTCCTTTGGAGAAATAAAGCACCACAAGTGTGGATGAACTGATGCACTTGTGTTGCTGAAACAACACCTGACCTGGGAGGTATCTATCTGCACATCTGTCGAAGCCACAGCCTCCAGAGAAACTGCCACTTCTACCACACAAACAAAACCATGAAAGTCGGCAATGCCCTGAAGCCTCCTGAAGGTGTGGGAGCAGCACAGTTCTGAAGATGTGGGCAGAAATGAAGAGAGGAGCCAGTGTATAGAGAGCTGTTTCTCCTGATGGTACAGCCAGCTTCTGTGGGGAAAGGAAGGACTTCTTAAGGGGAGACCAAAAGGAGCCAAGAACACAACAAGCTGACTGCAGGTGGTGTAGGGTCACCAGTTTCTGGGGTTGGTACTTGCAAGTCAAGAAGTCAAAGAAGCAAGTTTAGGAGTCAGAGCAGTGATTGGCACCAATGCTCAGGGAACCTGACTTGGTCACCCACCAGCCCAGGGAAGTTCCCCTTTAGCAAGTCACTGCTTGGCCCACATGGGGTTTACTTAGATGATAAATTCCTCTCAATAAGGGGTGTCCCTTGTCATGGGGCTGTACAGCTCACAACCAAAAGCCTTGTGTTCTTGTCACTTCATTGCTGATGGCATTTTTTTTTCAGGAATTTGCACCCTGGTGCCCAGCCAGTCAGATCGCCTGAAGCACCCTGCAGCTTTCCACAGGGTTTTGTTTACTAGCCATGCCCAATCTATGTTCGTGGTACATAAGCACAGGAGAGGCACGTATTCTGGGCAGGATGTATGTATCCATGGTATGCATCCATTGTGGGGCCCATTCTAGTAGCACTAAAAATTGACATTCCTCATGGTGCCCACTTTTTTATGCCAAGCTAAACTTTCCTGTCCTTTTCAGAGATATTTATAGATGGGAATCTTGACAAGAATGAGTTTCTGTTTTGGAAGGAATAGTTTTACTTATTACTAGCTCTGATTTGTGTGTGTGTGTATGTGTGTGTGCTTAAAGGTGCAAGTAAGTGACAAAAAAGTCACTTAAAGAATGTGATAAGTGAATCCCTGGGGTACGGATCAGGAAAAGTGAGACAGTTTTTTAAACTGGATGGTAAATACGTGACACAACAAAACATGGTCTCCCTGTTGTGGATGGTGCACGGGGCTAAGGAGCAGGGGCTGCTGCTGCTCGGGGAGCTGGCAGGGTCTCATCGCTGCGCTGCGGTGCTGTGCGCTGCGAGCAGACTCACAATCAAAACCTTGCTTCCACTCTGCAGGCTGCTCAGACCTCACTACAACAGTATGTGCTCAATCTCTGCAATTCCAGTGTTTTCCAGAAAGGAATTGTTTTTTTTCCAGGGGAAAATTATGGACTAAGAGGATTATATAAAGCTGCCCTCAATTAGACTGAGTGATGTTTCTGAGGAGCAAGTGCATCTGAGCTCCAATGGGAGGACAGCCTGGCTGTGGGGACAAGCCATTGCAGCTCGGAAAGAGCAGTATTTCTGTGCAGACTTACAGGAGGGTTTTCACCATTACCACAGTGAGAAGAACAAATAGTAGAGATGATGGGAAAGACCATTTGTGCATACTTGGCAGCATCAAATTCTGGCAACACAAGATGGCAAGCATGTCTCACCACCCCTCCCCTCCCTGGCTGCCCACCTCATTCCCACCTCAGTGTCCTGCATAGCCAACAGTGATTACTTTCCTTCTTTAAGATCCAGAAGGCATCCGTGTCCTCCTACATCTCAGTGCCTACAGTCTCCCATTCTGCATGCTATGGTTGGAATATTCTCTCAGCACTCTGCAGATGGAGGTTGTTGATGGTCTTCCCATGCTGTTGAAAAACTAGCAGTAAAGTCCAACTAAAAGTGGTACAGTCAGTTGAAAACCAACTGAATGGTACACGAAGTTCTGCTTTATTCTATGCTTGTTGGTGAGTTGTTGGCTTCAGCAAGCAGAGAAAGGCATTGACACTAGAGGGTTGCTGTGGTGGACATTTCCCATCATGTCTTTGTTCCAAACCAAATGATCAGAAAAAGCTCTGTATCATGTCCTGGGAGAAAAGAAAGGGATTTGGTTTTGCTCATGAACGTGTCTGCATCTTGACACAAACTGGGATGGAGAGGAATTAAAGGAACTTACTCCTCTCCAGGAAGAAAAAACAACAAGGAAAAACAAAACCGATTGCTTCAATGTATTTTGACTGCAGATAAGGAACACCAAAATAAAGAACAATACAACACAAATAGTGCAGAAAATATAGAGATGTGTAGAACATTAGTAAGAAGCCCAAAAGAAGGAAAGTAGGCTTCAAGGGCCCATGTGTCACCTCTTGGGTATCAAGCCTACATGGGACAAATCTCCTTGTGAGGTGCAGATGCAGGGCTACACAGAGCCTCTGTGTGGATGGAGGGCAGTTCTTGAGGGATCTTGCCCAGAGCTGCTCACTTCTCATACCCCTCAGGAACTGAAAAGAAGCTTTTCTATTCAAATAGGGGAAAAAAATTGCTTCCAGGTAGACAAGAGCCAACTTAGTGTAGTTTTGCTACTCGACAGCCTCATGGCTGTGGTTAGCTTCGAGTATCTACAGCCATTTCTGTTCACTCTTCCTACCTTAACATTTGACCCTGGCCTAATGTAAATTTTTTTTTACTTCATTGAATATCTCAAAGCCTATGGAAATGTCTATGAGAACCACAAGGACAATGTTCCATGGCAGATGACATTTCACATTAGTTAAAGGTCCAGTAGTGATATTTCCAAGGTCTTTGGCATGGTAGCAGATGTCTGAGAACAGCCAGCTCCTGGCAGCAGAGACATCTGCTCTGGACAACAACCTGACAATGATGTCAGTGCTCCTTACAGACAATGTCAGATTTGGCCTGGTGCTTGCCCTGCAGTCATGCGCAGTTGCCATATCCTGCCCTGCTTCTATTGTGGGGAAGGAAACTGAACTGCTTCCTGTAAAGGGTGGTAAGTCTGCACTGTTATTGCACTGTTTGCTTTTTCCCCAGTGAATACCAGCAAGTATGAAAGGAGAACCAACCACTCTTGCAGATGCCAACTTCTTTGGAAAACATCCCTGAGAGAAGGAGCGGACTGTGCTTTAACACCTGCCCAAAAAGGACAGCAATCAGCAATGAGTGCCTACCTGAATTACACACTACCCACTCTGCACAGCAGGTACCATTGTCCCAAGTCAAGCCTCAGTGTCCCCCAGTCTCCAAGTACTCGTGGTGGTATCCAGTCAGGCTCCTGGACTAAGGACCATCAGCTACAGAGCAGTGCTATGTGGGTGGGGCTGTGCACACACGTATCTCATTACATTTGCATCATCTCTATTCCAAACCACTGTAGGCAAACCATTAAAAACACAGCTCACCTATGTTCTCGCTGCAGTAGGAATGGGCACAAAGAGGGCACAGCCCATCTAGCTGCTGCATGGCCATTTCCCAGCACATGGCACTAAGCACTGCGCTTCATGGTGCCTAAGAGGCAAACACTCCTAACCCTTACAACAGAACTGCATTTGTAGCACCTTGTGTATACTGTGCTTGTCACCACATCCAGAAAACAATGGTAAGTGATCCGCTGCACTCTGCTTGGGAGACATATTTAGATTTGCTTTTAAAATGACACATAGGTGACTGTCACTGTGAAGTGCTCAGGATCCACAGGAAAAACCTCTCTACTATATCCCTGTTCCAGCCTATTGTGTGGCTTCTCTGTCTCTCCAGGTAGCACAGGATCCTCCCTCTGTAGGGATCTATCAGTAAGACACGGCAAGCAAGTACCCTCCCTTCATTCTGCTGTCACTGGCCTTCCAAGGGAACATAACAGGCTGTGCCACACACACAATAGATGGGTCAGTTGCTTCTTGTTGTGTTCAGAAGTGCACTATAAATAAGGTACTAGCAGCCCTGTCGGGAGGGAATAACATTCATCCCCAACTACAGTGCTATGGGGATGGAGAAAGGCTTTACATGGGACAAGAAAACAGGAAGGGATGTTCAAGCTCAGATGAGAGTTGACACAGTTACTGAGAAGTCTCTGCTTCATTCTCTCTCCACCCTTTATGTCCAGGAATAGGGATGGACATGTCAGACAACAGACAAAGAAAGATGCAGTTGAAGCAGCCCTCAGGGGAAAACAAGCCCTGGAAGAGGAAGGCCAGGATGCCAGCTTCCCAAGCAAGCTAAGGCACAGCGACAGCTCTGGAATGTGTTTCTTACTATAATCCTAATCATGATTTTTATTTGTCTATATTTTTGTAACTATTTCTAATATCATAAATATTTGCATTTCCCTGATTTTCTTAGATCCACGTCTTGTTGTCAAATGCTGTCTGCTCACATCACTAGCTCAGGGAGGTTGTGCAGCAGAGGGAACCACAGAGAACCCACTCAACCCTTAGAGGATCAGTGCTAGGCAGGGGGTGGGGAGTCCCACAGGGTGGGACCACCTCCAGCCCATCTGTGTATCTGTCTTACCCATATAAACTGACAGCAGGAGATGCTGGGGCAAGGGACAGGTCCTGACTCTTTCCTTCATGGGTAGCTGAGCTTCAGGCTCTTGTCTGGGGGCCCTCCAGCCTCCTCTCAGAGAGAAGCTGTGGTACATGGGACACTCCATCTTATCGGGACAGAGACACAATTGCAGGAAGAAGTGACTGATCACTTGTGGGGGTGATCTTAGTCTGGGACTTAACCACCCGCGTCTCCAGTAAACACCCAGCACTCACCTCCTGGTGCTGCCCTGCTACCAACTCCAGTTTCTGGTCAAGCCAGGATGCTCAGCCTGCTCTGCTGAGAGACCTACTCCAGCAGCATGTACTGAAAGTGCTTCAGACACCTGTGCTGAGACGGGGGCTGGATGAGTGCCTGTTGTGGCCATCAGGACGGAGCTGCCATCAGTGTGGCCAGCAGAGAGGAGAAGTGACACTTAGGTAGCCAAGGGGCTAATAGCCAAGCCAGATTTCCCTAAGCTAATAAGAACCAAGCTCTTGACACAGAAGCACCCAGGCTACTTGTTGGGAAACAGGCATCCGAAACCTTCCTTGCAGAAATATTACTACCATTTCAAAGGCACCAAGCAGTTCATCCACAGACTCTGTGCTTATCTGCCCTGCTCACACACAGCTTCTCAGAGATGATTCTTTGGCTCGATTCCATCTCAAGGTCAAAATGCTCCTGAGTTAGGAGATATCCCCACCAGTAACAGCTGTGTGTAGTCAGGATTCCCATCCTCACCTAGAAAGCTCCTTGTAACAGGTTGCCTGCCTTATGTATGCTGGTGGAGCTGCTGGTTTCCTGGCCAGTGGGGTCAGACCCATTGCTGTGCTCCCTGCCCCTGCTTGAGTGCAGTTTTCTGTTCATTCCCAGGAACTCACACAGCTCTTCCTTAGAAACTGCAGTGCCTGAGCCCAGCTCAGTGCTTTCTCCTGGCATCAGATGGGGGGCAGCTCTGCACTGCATCCACTCCAGCAGCGCATCAAACTCCCCATCCTACACAAACATTTATCACCCATCTGAGATTATGCATCAGCATCTGGCTCTCAGCTTTCCCCACAGGGACTCGGGCAGCTTCAGCAGGTACCACCTCCTGTTTCCAGAGGGGAGAGACAGACCAGAATGTTTTCAAATGGAGATGGCAGGGAGCGAGAAGAGCATACTCTGCGGTGCAGATCTATGCCCCATGGCTGCAGTGTCCTTCCACCCCCTTGTTGCTCCCTCCAGGTGATAGGTGGAGTGGAAGGGACAAGGGTACTGAGTTGCTTCTGAGCTGCAGATGATTAGAACCAGGGTGTACTGAAGCGGTGCATTCCACCTGCCTGCTCTGTGCTCCACCAAAGGTGGCTTGCAGGAGTGCACGCACTGTGACAGACTGGGCATGCACCAGGCATTGCTCATGGCTAACAGCCAGGGATGTGACTTGCCCAGACAGAAGCCACGAGTGCTCTGCTGCATCTGTGGTCTCCACCTCACAGCCTGGAGGAAAGAGGTGGAGAAGATGCCAAGGGGCCTGGACACTCTGTAATCAGTACAGCTCACAGCAAGAACCTCAAGTGACCCTTTCTGCAAGGTGTGCAGAAGACAACACAAAACTCACAGACATTAAGGCCAGACTTTGCTGCGCACTTTGCCTACTGCGCTCTCCAAGCCCAGCACTCAGTGCAGTTGCTCAGTACCCCCTGGGGCAGCCACATTGCAACAAGCAGGAGCTTTGCCAACAAGTGTGCTCAGCACAGCATGACGTCCAGCTCGTGGGAATTCTGGGCACACTGGGGTTCCTGGTCCAGCATGTGCATAGCAGCTCCATGCTGGGGCAAATGTTGCAAGGCAGAGGCATGCGGATTTCATCCCAAGTGAGTATTCATCTGATATTTCTTACCAGAATGTATTTTTGGGTCTCCTCTTTAAAAGCCATCCATTTAGAGAACAAAAACAATAGTAGATGATTTAAACTATCAGTCACACAATGTGGATGCTAACAAATAGCCAAGTCAAATGATTTTTGTTTGAACTCCTTGCACGTGAATAGGGGCATACTGGTGGGGCCCTGGGGAGCAGGCTGAGCTCTGGCTGTGGGGTCTCTGCTCTCCCCCTTGTCAAGTGCCTGTGTGAAGAGACTTGCTGTGTCTCACCAGGAAAGGGGGGTTAAAAGCTGCTCGGTATGCGAGGAGCTGTCACTACACTGCACTGATGTGAGACAAACACACCTTTTTCCTCAGCTCATAGTTCAGTGGGCTTCTGCATATTCTCTGCCCTGGATGCATGGCAGAAAGGATTTGCTGTGGGTTGTGCTTTGCCCTCCCAACCCAACTGACCCGTCTGAACATCCTTTTTCCCCTGCCTGGAAGCAGACCTAGGAGTTGCTGGGGCTCATGTAGCAGCGCCAGTACCCAGCCGGGCTCCTACGGGATGAGCAGCTGCAGTGGCTGTATGTGGCAGGCACACGCTGTCTGCCCTAAAACAGTCCGATGCAGGACTGTGGGATGCAGAGATATGGTTGGAGATAACTCCCAAGAGAACATTTGTTATTTCCCAAGCACAGAGAGCTACAGTGTGAGTATTTCACAAAATCTCTCCCTCTGCGTGCACATGCCGCAGGAGTCCCTCTTTCCCAGCACCAGGACTCCAGCATGTCCTGGGGGATGACAAATGAACCACTCTGGAATGATTATAAACTTCCAGAAGAAAGGCTGATAACCAGAGCTTCTGCCTCAGTTGCCCTCAGCTCCCCTGTGCCCAGGTGCCCCCTGTGTGCAAGGCAGACTGTCCCTAGCACTGGGTGGCCGGCCCAAACAGGCAACCACCAAGCTGCAGCTTGTTGAACCTGACCCTGCAGACCTCCAGTGAAAAATCTCTATTTCAAAGCAATGTGGTTGATCACCACTGTTTCTAGGGAAGGTGTTCCTCTGTCTCTCTCCCAACCTTCAGACTGTATTTCCTCATTTCCAGATTAAAATTCATAGTGATCTATTTATGCCCATTTGTTCTCTTGCCAGCAAAGATCTGTAGCTTAAACAGACAAGAAAAGCTCTTCCTAATCC
Organism: Numida meleagris; assembly: GCF_002078875.1. NCBI lineage: Eukaryota > Metazoa > Chordata > Aves > Galliformes > Numididae > Numida > Numida meleagris. Next base: position 319,224 of record NC_034425.1, read on the forward strand.
CTGCTATCTAGCCCAGATGTATGCACAGAATGCAATGACCATGTCTTTCCTGAAGCAGGCAACCATGGACCTCTCCAGATATCATCTTCAAGGACTCCCTGTCGCGGCTGGGAGGAGCCATCCTGGGGCAACCTGGTATTGCTTTTGTCTCTTCCATGGTGACATTACATGGGTAGGCCATACTTGTCCTGTGACAAACTGGTGCACTCCAGTCTTGCCTGTGACTTCTAGCTGGTGAGCTCCCAGTCTGGAGCAGAAGCCCAGTTCTCCAGGGCACCATGGTCAATGGTGGCATAGAGCAGCAAATTTCTGTACTCTGAGGACAGATGTAGCCTTCCAAATATCATTGCTTTAATCAAAAATGTTATTTCTACAAATCTCTCTCCTGCTATGGATGAGACCAACACCAGCAGCAGCAGCAGCACCTCATGTTTGGTTAATAATGAGGGCGTTTATTAATTATTCTTATTGACTTTCCTGTCTCTTTGATAAGGAGAATCTCAAGTAGCAAAACCTAACCCTAACCATGCCCTGCTGACAAGGAGCCACCAGGAAATGCAGTGAAGAACAGGGAGCCTTTGACTGCATGGGGCAGCATCTGAAAGGCATCTAGAGCTGCAAGATGAAGCTAGGAGGATCAGATCCTGCTCTTGGGCTGTTATCTAACATTGCAATGTACCACCAAACCCATGTCATGGGGAGTGGGAAGACTGTTGTTCATGTGCTTTACGTGTGTTCGGTCTAGTAGGGCACAGCAAGATTCGTTTTCATTCTCTGAAGTTGCCAACAGTTCCCAAGGCTGGAAAAAGCTTTAGCCACAACGCTCTCTGAAAGATGAGCAGGAAACTCACCACCTGAGGGGTTCATATTGCCCTAGGTCCATAGGTAGCCTCAGGGTTCAGAAACTGCTGTTCTTATGCCGTCCCCAGGAGAACTGTGTCATTCAATGCCTGCTTCAGGCAGATCCAACCTGTACCCAAGGTATCCCTGAAGATTCTCCAGTCCCCATCCTGCTTTCCCCTTCTCCTTCCATGGGTGCTCCTGGGGTGGAGACTGAGGCACTGTGGCCCATCCCTAGGCCAGACTGGCACAGCCACCCATGGGCTGGTAGCACTGAGTGCTGTGTGAGGAGGTGACAGCTGTCCTTCCTTTCAGGTGCCTGCAGCTCGCAGGCAAGGCTCTGGTGCCTCAGTGCAGAGTCCTTGCCCGGGGCACAACTGGAGCCAGGGATGCTGATTCTGCTCAACTCCAGAGGCTGTTCCTCAGGGTATGGGAGCTCCCGAGCAGCCCTGCTCTGCTCCTGCACTGCATGTGGGTCTCTGACCCCTGTCATCAAGGGCAGTCACTGGCCAAAGACTGGGAGCAACCAAAGGGCTGTGGGAATGGAGACCCACAGATGGGCCAGGTGAAGGTGACATGGCCTGCAGAGTGGCTGTGCGTGGGGTTTGGATGGGGACCTTTCCCTTCCTGAGAGCACATGCCATTGTGTGTGCACGCCTGGCTCTTGCTGGGAAGGGCCCTTTTCCAGCTCGTTCAACGGCACTAGTGCCAGAACTCAGAGGGGAGCTCAGGAACCTTCCCCCTTGCTGCCTCGCAACCCAGGGAAAATATTCCTGAATGCTTTGGCACGAAATCCCAGAGCTGCCTGCCGTGAATCCTTGAGTGTAAACAGGATGGCATCGGCTCATGTGGTGGGAAGAGACAGGGGCACCACCTCTGCCTTCACTGCTCACTTTACAAATGCAGCAACGAGCACATAAGTAGCAGAAGTTGAAATCTCGCCTTCCCCCTTGGGGAGCTCGGGAAAACTCAGCTGCTCCGTGTGTTGCAGGCGCGTGCAGCCAGAGCCAGATGAACAGGAAAAACTGACCCAGCATCTTCAAAGGATTAAGGCACCAGGCATGAGCTGTGCACCATGTAAGGCTCTGGCAGGGGGAGCAGAGCTATTTAATGAATCACTGCACAGTCTGCTCTCCCGTTCGCCTTTCCCCGCAGGATGAGGCAGAGCGATAAGAATTCCCTAACCTGCCTTGAACACTCTGTCAGCATTTCCCCATACTTCTCCTCACACTGCTGAGAAGCAGAGCATGGACATCACAGCTGAGAAACAACATCTGCATCTTCCTCTTGGCCCATGTCACTTACCCTCCTCCCATAAAACCAATACCCCTCTGCCACTAGCGAGGACATAAGTCTCTGCTCGTCTTCTGAGCCGCATCACGAATCCCCATCACAGAGCAGTGACCATGGCTCTTACAGCCCAGGCCCCTGGTTCCTGCAGGCAGGGAAGATTTAGATGATGTTGGAAGATCCACAGCTACATGAAAAGAGGTTTAAAAGCGATGAGGGAATTGAATACAGAAGAGATCTTGTCAACTAGCTGGTTCCATTAGCACTGTCAGGAACACTAAGAATATAGACATTACATGGTTTGAAAATGTTTCCAAGAGTTCTGTGTATTATTATGTTATCTCTGATCTAAACCCCTGTTAGGGATTTCATGCTCTTAGCCTGTGTTTGAGATTCAGCGCATTAATCAGTGAGATCTTTCTGAGATGTGTCAACAAATTCAACTCGCTGTTCCGAGTTAGCTGCTCCGAGTGAAGAAGCACTGTGTTTAGGAGCAGCCCGAACCTGCAGGGCTGAGTCACACTCAGGAAGAAGCTGTACCCAAGCACCATTTCCTGGGCAGTGGAGATCACAAGCAGCGATTCAATCCTTTCTGTCCGCCCTGGCTGTGCCCCTCTTCATACTGCTTCTCTTAAGAGGTGAAAATGGGGGTTGTAAGAAGAACAGCTGGATGTTTCAAATAGTTATAAACAGTCTGCTGGTGTGAACCCAGGAAAGAGGAACCCCAGCCTGCATGCAAAGCAACAGGAGATTGAGTGCGGTCGGTTCCTCGATCCAGTAGTACCCTCTGGCATGTGTCCTCTGTGTGGAGGAGGCGGCCATTGGGCGAAGGGACAGTGGCACTTCGGAAAAGGGGCAAAAGATTTCTGTTCCTGCCCTGCTCCCAGTCACCAAGTAAACAGGGGTGTAGTTATGGAACCAGCAGAAAGCAAGACATGAGAAAAGGTTGTGAGAGGTTCCTACATCCATAGCTTGTGCTCCCTGCAGGAGAAAGAAGTTGGCAAGTGTAGGGATGGATGACGATTTACGCTTCAGGCTCTGAAGAGCTGGCATTTCCATCAGCCCCAGGAATTCAGAGCACCCCAAGGCCCATCTACACAAAGCCCAAAATGTTCAGGAGGGAACACTGCAATGGTGTGTGACAGCAAGCTGTGTTGGTGTGCGGGTGCCGAGGGCTGGCACACACGGTGCCAGCAGAGCAGAGAAGAGCCGTGTGCCTGCCCCAGCATGCACGTACGCAGCGGCAAGAGGTGGCACCCATGTACGTGTGCATGTGCGCATGAATGGATTGGCAGTGGTGAGTGCACATGTATGCTTGCTATTGTGAAAACGTGCAACAGGGTTATTGTGAATTTCCACACATCATGCCCTTAGATTTCATTTCCTCTCAAATGCAGCCCATGCCTGGGAGTCAGTTGGCAATGTGATGCGGTGCAGAACCCCAGTGTATGCTGTAAATCTAGTCCAGAAGACTAATTATTCTCCCTGTTGACCAACATTTCTGAGACAATAGAAAGAAGAAAATTAATCACAGAACTCTTGTTTTTAAAAGTAAATGGAATTAAGTGAAATGTTCTCTGCCAAAATCTGATCTAGTAAGAGTAAGAGTGAAAGGGAAAATAGAGGGAATGTCATGGGAAATGCTATTCTGCAGCACTGTAGTTCCCCAGCAAAGATAACCTTGGGTACAGCCTCTGATCAAATCCACATTGTCCCAACAAGGTGCCACTGCTTTCAACAGCTCTATTTGTAAAGGGCTGGAACAAAACTGAGGAGCATCGTCATGCAGCACTTTGGAGGTGGCTCACGTGAATCTTGAGAGCCCTGAGCCACTTCACTGCCCAACAGCAGTAGGTAAGCTTTGCATTAGCACTTTGGTTGGCTGTCAGTAGTGCTACCACAATGCCTGTAAGCTGTACTAACCAGAGAATATCTGTCTCCAAGCAACGTTTGTGCTGGTAACACCAGCTCTCCCCATACATGTATTCATAGTGTTTGCACAGACCAGCCTGTGAATCCTCTACACATTAACAGATTTGGATTTCTTACAAATGTGTGTAATTATAAACTTGGACAGCAACACTGATTTTGGGGTAAAGATATCCTAGCAGTGGACTTGATCCTCTGTTTTTGTTACATCATTCTTAATGCTTTTGAAGGCGTTTTTTATGTCAGCCACTTGACCGTGGCTGGCTGTGCCTCTTGGTTTTGACAGTATTAAAACTCAAAGTGCAAAATAATTTCCACACTACCATCTGGGTATGGATGGTCTAGCCCAGGCTCTGTGCAGTCCCAGTGCCACCGGGCTCTGGCCAGTCCTCATGGGCAGTCAAGGGGCCACTCAGCATTTGAAGGTATCACTGGCCAAGCTCAATACTACAGCAGTAGCAGAGTGCCTGAAGAGAGAGTACCATCCCCACTGAGCCCATCCTGAACACACAAACCCCTGGTATGAATACATCAGCGTTCCAGCACTGAGCTCTTGTTCTGCTGGGGATTCTGAGGCCCCCTAGGTGCTCACGCTGTGTTACTCCACACCACCACAACTCTCATTTGGCTAGCTCCAGATGAAGAACTTGACAGAAGACAGCCTGAACACCTGCCAGTCCTTCAACTCAGGCCAAGAAAAAGGTGTTTCCACTCACAAGATTATCTCAGTTTGTTCCAGAGCCCTGAAGGAGCCTTCACTTTGGTGCAAGGTCCGCAGGAAGAAGGGCAGTCTCTTCCAGTACTTGATTGTTTCCATTTACATAGACACCTTTGTTTTTTTTTTTTTTTTACTCAGTGTCCTCTGGCCACTGTCAGGTTTCCTTACTAAAGATTCTTACTAATAAGTACATGTCAACTAGTGTGCTGTTTATTCTTTATTCTATTTTAGTCCATGCAGAGCTCATGCAGAGTCATGGCTCCAACACAACAATCTCTTCGGGGGTAGCAGGACCCCACGTGTGTCAGCAGCTGTTGCAAGAATATCCACCCAAATGGACAAGGTGCTCTGCAGGTGGGGACAAGGACCTTGAGGGCACCTGGAGGATCTAGAACAGGATGGAGGCCACTGGTGTGAGCTGTGCTATGGAGCTCAGCTATGACACTACCACTGCTCACATCATCCCTAGGAGGACAGCTGCCATCATCATGGAAATCCTAGAGGGGCAGTGAGATCCTGTCCCCCTTGATGGATTACAGTCCCTGGAAAAGAGGACAGTGGCAGCTTACACCTTCCAGACACACAGTGGAGCAAAGGCCTCTCAAAGGGTCTTATCCATCACTCCTGTGTCCCACAGCAATTCTGGCAGAAAATACAGCCCTGGGAGCCCTGAGAGATGACCCCAGAGTTTCTGTCCCATTTTGGATGGAGAATCCTATCCTGCCACAGCCTTGCTGTGATCCCTCACAATTGCCACAAGGAAACCACACTGTCCCGTCCCGCAGCACCTACCTAGCGAGGCCTCTGGAGAGGAGGAGCCGTGGCTCAGCAGGTTGGGACGGGCTGGTGTGCAGCAGGACAGGCTGCCGGCACGGGTCCTGCCTGCCGGCTGCCTCTGGAACTGGCTGTGATGAGCTCAGCTCTGGGGAAGGGCTCAAGGCTTTTGAAAACATGCAATGTAGCTCAAGCAGTGTCCGGACTGCCGAGCTCCACCTCGTCTGGGGAAAAGTGAGAAGAGGGGGATATCTAAAATAATGAGTTTTCTATTTATTCAAAACATAACAACAGATAAACTCCAATCACATGTTGCATTCAAATATTGGAATATTTATTCCAAATATGGTCCTGTTGCAATTGTATGATAAACATGAAAGCGAGAGTGCGGTTATTTATGTCCTGCCTTCGGCTTCTCAATAGCATGTTTAAGTTTAGGGTATTTATGCTCTTTCATCCAGCTGTCTGACTTTATCAATTTGTGTACAGCTTGGGAGAGGCAACCTTGCCAGGAGCAGAGCAAGCCCCAGCAGACCTTGATAGGATGGGCTTCCCTCGTGGAAAGCACATTATGTCCCTCCTGCTTCTCTCCTGGCCCCCGCAGAGCAGAGCTGGCAGCAACGGGTGCATTACATAGTCCCCTGGCAAGGAGGGAGAGCCTTTCTCCCTGGCTGGGGCCTAAGGAGCTTCCAATATCGTTTAAATGAAACAATAACTCAATGGTAGCGAGCGAGGGTTATTTGGGGTGCTCCAAGAAGGCACATACTGTGCTCAGGAGCAATGGAAAAATAGGCAAAGGGAAGTTTTGACTGAACAGTCAAAAAAAGCTCTTGGCAGCACCTCCTGTACTGCGGAGCCACCTCTCGTGTGGCAGGATGGGCACTCTCCTTAACCGCTGATTTGGAACGGGATTCACACTGACTGGTACGCCATCATGTTTACCTTCGTGCCTCTGAGCGTGGACTGAAATGGCCAAGAGTTGTGGGGAAGTCACAGCTGAAGCTGTACCCAGCACAGATGTCCCCTTTAGCAATGCTTGGGTTCCAGTGACCACCATCAGAGAATGGGGCCAAGGAGAAACATCCACCTGATACAAGAAACTTTAGGGCATCTGGGTGAGTGGTGGAGGCCAGACAAATTGCTAACACCCGAGCTGAATGCAAAGCCAGGAAGGAAGATGCACCTTCTGGTCGCTCCATCCTGGTTTTGGATGAGGACCTCAGAAACCCTCTGATTCTGAGCTAACTGTGGGCTGCAACACTGTGACTCAATGCTCTGCCACAGGCTAGGATCCTTTTGCAGATTAGAGTTTCCAAAAGGAAACCTAGTATTAGAAGGACAAATAGGCAGCAAATGCAGAGCTGTGAAGATGAGATGATCCTCCTGACTTGCCATGAGAACAGCGACATGCCAGCAGCAAAATATCCAGAGATAATCCACTTCTTCCAATATCCACCTCCCTGTAGCAACAGGTCTGCAGAAAGGTCCCCTGCCTCTCCAGGAGGTGGGAAACAAGGACACAAGTCACGGAAGACAAATTCCACCCAGAGTCACCTTGTGCATACTGTGTGCATACACCCACACACCCAGTGCTCCCAAATCTCCTGCTATCACTGTCCATCATGCCCAAAATACAGACATGCCGTTACACCACTTCTTCCAAGTGCTCACCAGTCCATGACGTACAGAAAGCTCCTTAGAAACTCAGCCTTCTTGTATGTGACCAGAGCAGAATGCACGGTCTGCACTTGCCCCTCACACAGGCTTTGCTGGATGAAAAGAATACAAAACTTCCAAAGTAAAAGCAAACTGTTCAAGTGCCTACTTTGCTTATGAGAAGTAGTGATGGGTAATGTCCCTGGAGCTTGTCACAGGGGATTTCTTAACCACACAAATGCCTAACATGCTCAGAGTCCATGCAGTTTGCATTTACAGCACCTAGTTTCTCCTCCACCTTTAATGTGTTACTTTTAAAACTCACTGAATACATCTTTGTGCTTGAATGATGGCAGCAAAAAATGAAGTGGGAACCTCAGCATGCTCTGACATCTCTCTGCCATCCCTCAGGTTTTGTGTCTCTGCACACTACCTTGTGTCACACATCGTGTCCTCAGGCAGGACACCTTCCGCCTCTCCGTTTCTCATGTCCTTGTTTGCACCTTTCCTGTCTTCACAGCACCTTCTGCGGTGATGCGGCTGCTCCCTTCAGGTGAAATCGTGCCAGCTGCTTACTAGCCCATGGGAGGACATGCTGTTAACCTCAGCAGCACTGCAAGTAAGCTCATTTTTGGCTGCTTTTGACCACAGCTTTGCACTGACCTTCTGTTTGAACTCAGCACAGGCAATTCCTTTGAGTGTGCAATGCTACGTGTTACCCACTCAAATATTCACTTTTCAGACTGACCTTAATTCAGCTGCGTTCTTTTTGTCTTGACTGAAGACTTAGTTTTCAACACCTGCAATAGTTTCCCCTTCACTGTGTGAAAACATTAGTGTTTTACTTCATATTAATCTCTGTGGTTCTCTCCCATGGATGTCCCTTTATTCCCCTCCCATTTGTTTTGCAAGCAGAATTAAAATGATGAGTGAAGAGATAGCTTCATTACATCTTGTGAGTGTACGTTCAGAGAGCTGTACAGCAGAGCAAAGAGGCACATGCTGAATCTCTGTGGGTCACACAGAGGAGGTGGGTTGTCTTCCCTCAGCCTCCGGGACCACAAATAGAACAGATCTAGGCTGGAACCCAGACCGTCACACGCAGTTTTGTAGAAACTCTGATCTGGATGAGCAGAGTGAAAGGTGCTGCGACTGCAGTGTTTTGAGGTGGGCAGACCCCACTTGTAGCGGTTTCTTAGAGCACAGTTTTGCCCTCTGCGCAGCCGAGTGCCTTCACACCACCCAGCCATGCCCCAGGTCTCAGCGCTGTGCCTGCAGGCTGGAGGGTTTGCATTCACCAAGCAGAACCTCACCATCTGGCAGGAACCGACTTCTCCCACACCCACCTATGAATGTGCCACTCTGTCACACTGAGCACTCCTGCCCAGGCGTCTCATAAGTCACAGCAAGGCAAGGGGGCTGTGCAGGCGTCTCTGAGGCTGGGATTTAAACCAAGCATCACAAAGTCTTGCACGTCTGTTGTTACTGATGGTGGCATCCAATCTGGAAGGAGCCCAGCGTGTTTCCTGCAGCCTGGGCTGCTGTGGTGCCAGCTAGTGAAGACGCCTGCATTCGTCAGCTGAGGCTGCTGAGTGTGGGATCTGCTCCTCCATCCCTTCTTCCTGCAGTTATGCTGATTTTACCTCAGGTTTCTCTTTACCTCAAGCTTCCTCAAGCCCCATGCAGGGAAAGAACAGTGGACAGTTCTCTGTGGCTGAGCTAAAATCGAGGCTGGAGGCAGGGAGATAAAACCAGTTCTCCCACTGCGCTGTACTCAGCAGAACTAATTGAGGGGCCTATTAAGAAACAATACGCAGCAATAGCCACATTATAAAGTCACTTGTGCAGGCCAGAACCACATTCAAAAACATCTTCCAGCTCTTTTGCCACCGGTTTTATTTCCAGTATAGGGAAAATGAGCAACAAGGGAAGCAGAGAACTTGCTGAGTGCCTCGGATTAGTCAGTTAAATCTCTCATTAGCTGCACTCAATCTCTGCGGGCTCAGGGCAGTGCTAACATGGACAACAAACAGAGGGAATGCTGCATGTAAGGAGGTAACCAGATTTGTTTATCCCAGAGAGCATCGCACATTCATTTTTTTTCCATGCTGCTGCTAGAAGACATTGCTCATGCAGAACTTCACAGCCCCAGCTGAATAGAGGATCTCAAACTGTTTGAGAAACAATTATTTACAGCAGCAGAAAGCATTCCTAGTTGCCTGAAACCCCATTGCTTTCAGGAAAAAAGCTGACTAGAATCTCAAATGACTTGGAGACAGTAGTTGGCTTTGGTATGTGAGAACCAAGGATTCAAATCTGGTAAGTATGAAGCCAACAGGAAGCAATAGCTTGAAGATGAGTCTGAGGTACGGTACCCGTCCAAGTGTGGGATTACAGGGGGCAGACAGCAGATCCTGCTTCAGCAGAGCAGCCACTGCAGCCACCAGGGAATTCACGAGGTCAAACAGAACAAATACATGAGAGAGGTGGCCAAGGTCACACCATGCTGCAGGAAGCAGATGTTTTGACACGAGTGTATGTAGGGTGGGCTGCTGCGCCAGTGCCGGCCTCTCTGCAGCCTGAGGAATGGGAGAGCAGTTGCAGAGCCATGCACCAAAAATGCCGCCTCAGGGCTCTGGCGACTGCATATGGAAACAGAGAGAGGAGCAGCAAGCTGGTTTGTGCTCAGGCAAGCTAGCAGGAGACAGAGTGCATGCAGTCATGTAATCGGTCTGCGCAGGAGGAGCAGCAGGGTTTGGAGATAAAGAAGAGTTATGCATACAGTTAAAAATAATGAATGGGCTCCACCTAGGAGGAAGAGCAGACAGAGAATGAAATAGGAGTTTGCAATCATATGGCACCAGAAAGAGGAAACAGGGTTCTGGCATCAGCGATGAATCTGCTAGACAGCCTTGCACTGAGGCCAGCAGGGATTCCTGCATCCCAGCAGAGCTCACCGCTGCCTCGCGCAGCCCTGGGGGATGGCACTGCCAGTGGGCAGCAGAGCGGCTGGGCTGCAGTAAGGCACGGCAGAGTAACCTCCTCCCCTCCCAACACCGTGCTGAGATCTGGAAGCACTATCTCCAGGGGATGCAACGCAGAGTGCCACTTCCATGGTTTCAGTTCTGGTGTGCAGCAGTGGTGCGAAGGCATGAGAGGGCACAAAGTGGAACGAAGGCTTGGGTCGCAGGCGAACCTCAGTGACACGTGCTGGGCTCATGCAGGTGGAAGGTACTTTATCAGAAAGGACTCCAGTGCAGACTGTGCATCAAAACTTCTTAGGAGACCTTGCAGAGAGAAGAGCGCAGTGAAGCAATGACAGAAGAGATCATAAGTACTGGAAGGCAGCAAGCGCCCCAGGGTGGCTGCAGTGCTGCGGCCCCGTGGGTAAAGCTGGGAGAATCTGGGGGGAACTGAAAGAAGCAAAATGTGGGCTGAGGTCAAAAGAAGGCTAAAATATGCAGGAGATTAAGCTGCCAGCACAGCAGTTAGGTACTAGTACCATTATCCATGGGAACCAGTCACCTGAGATCATCCTTACACACAGCAGTCTCTCCCTGGGCAGATGTAAAAAGCAGTCTAAGACCTCTCCTCCAAGCACTTCTTCTACTCCATCAGCCCCAAAAGGTGCCCACAGAGGCTGGTTCAGAGGCGGCAAATCAGCAGCTCACTGAAGAGGTGTGGTGAATCAGAACTCCAGGAGCAGCCTGAGGGAATGGCTGCCTGCAGGCCAGGAGAGGATGTGGCCTTTCTCATTTCATTTGCAAGTCTGGAGCAAGGAGATAAATATTTACTGCGATGTTTATTTGAGAACAAGTTGGTGGGAAGAGGAGCACGGCTGATATCAAAGGAATGCTCATTCGTGTCACAGCCTTTGAAAACACTGTTTATGATTAATTCATCTTTCTATGACCAGCACTATCCATAGAGTGTTTGTTATTTATTTATTCATTTATTACCCTTTCTGTATCCATCAGAGTGATTTATAACATGTAGTGAACTGAAGATCATTAGTGCGTGACTGAAGAACTGGTACAGGCTTATCTGCGGGACATTGCTCGGCAAAGCACCAAATTCTCTTCTGAATTTATTTTTCCCCATCAATGCATCATCTAAGATATGGTGTTTTCTTGAGCTTGGTCATTCCGAAGATGTTATTTCCCTTTGGGAGGCCCTGGTTGTTCGAATGTTCAGCAGTTGACAGCTATCTGGAACTCACTACAAAAGGATTGAAGCCAACAACATTTCTATCTTTTCATCTTTCTAGCCTTAGCCTGACTCAGGCGCTGGCTGCTACTTGTTGCTGCTATTCGTGACATAGCTGGTGTTGCTGTGACCTTTTCTCTGTTATGGTCTTATCTGATGTTTGCAGGATTTTATATAATGGAGGGGTTTATGTGTAACAGCATTTCTGGGTCGTTTGTGTCTGGAGGAATTTATCATTAGTGAAACGTGCTGCAGAACCGACACCGCGGCACAGGATCCTACAGGCAGCCTGGAGGCAGGTGCCGCTGGGAGCACGCTGCCCCAGCTTGGGCAGGGAGGACAGCTGCAGTCCCTCGTGGGGTGGCCTGAGAAGCAGGAGCAGAGCGGTGGGAGCAGGCAGAACCTGAACTCCTCTTGCTCCAGAACTGTTCTCAGCCAGCAGAGCCCAGGGCAGCCCTGCAAACAAAAGGGGAGCTCAGCCCAGCCTGTAGTGTTTTTTCGGCCTTGTGACTACAGCAACGTTCTACCCCATCAAGGCTGCACAGCTGCAGGCAGGGCCATCTTCTACTCCGGGAGCATGAAATTTCTTACCAGAGTGCTCATGGTAGGACACGTTGCTGACACACTTCCTTTGCCCACTTACATTATCAAAAAGAGTGACATGTCCCACTAGATCTTTGTGCCAAGATTGCTCAACCTGTTGTTGATCCCAGTCATGGTTTCCCAGTGCTTTCAGTTGTTTCCTTCTGCTGAGCAGCAGCTCTTCATGGTGTGGGCACAAACAGGGAGAAGTCTTCTGCACGAGCTCTTCATCCATGTAGATCATGGTGATGTGGGTAGGCATGGGTGAGAACCTCCACTTCTGAGCACGTTTTTCTCCCTGGTAGCTCAGTGCCAGCTGCACACCTATGGCTCCACAGCTGCATGGTGCTCACCTCTGGCTGATGGAGGAGACAGTGCCCACCTACCTGTGTGGCACGGCTCAGTCGGTTCTCTACACACCTCAGAACAAGTGTAAACAGCATTTTTAACTTCAAAGATGGGGCAAAGATTTGGAACGGCCCCGAGCTTTGGATGATTCTTAATGTTGCTCCCATGTAAGTACCTGAAGAACCAACTTCATTTCTCATACCTTCTAGCTTAAATCTCTGAAAATGCTGCCTGAATTTATAAGCTGCAACTTCTAGAACTGTGAGGTCCAACACTTCTCTCTGCCTGGCACTGGCTGCAGCACCACATAGCATTTGAGTTATACTGCAAAATTTTTGAAGGCTTTATCACATTTTATTTAGAAAAATAAAACCTTCTTTAGGAAGAGGGACTGTGTAACATCCCTTTCAGAGGTTGTTTTCCCAGCACTCACGGAATGTATATCTTGTTTTGATACAAGTTAAATAGAATCTATTTCCCTAGGGCAGGGCACAGACTTTGCACCAAAGGAGGCCAAGAAGCATTTCCACTCTGCAGCTATGAGACATTGCTGAAAAGCAATGAAATCCTCAAGGAGATCACATGAATGCTCAACTCCAATAGACAGAAGTGCGTACGGTCTGGTGGGAAGTTTTACTGACTGTAAAGCCCTTCCTTTATGAAGTGAAAAATGTTTAACAATGGAGCATCCCTTTTAACATGCCCTCTCCATATGACTGTTGCAGCAGCACTCCTATAATGGAGAAAAGAAGCACAGAACCAGAGGTCTGGCAACAGGAAGGGACCTTCAGTGCCTGCCATCCAAACTCGTCCCACATTGCAGCAAAGCCAGGACAGGTCATGGTTTGTCCAGCTGAGTCTTCAGAACTTCCAGGGATGGAGATCCCACACCCTCTCTGGGCAAACTGTTCTAGTGCTGCGATTTCTTGTTGGGGATTTTAGTGAAGTCCACTCTGAACCAAGAATGGCTTTCGCACCTGCTATGCTCTCTCAATACAGTCACCTTTGTAGCCACCCTTGAAATGGTTGCTGGCTGCAGCTGGATTCCTTGAGCCTCCTTCTTGCCAGATGAAACAAGACCAGCTCTTTCCACCTCGCTCCATGAGCCATCTGCTCCAGCTTTTCTCTGCACTGTCTCCACTTTCTCACATACACACCACCAGCTCAGGTACCCAGCAGAGAACACAGTCCTCCTGGTGTAGTATCACTACTTGTGAGCGGAGATAGTAAGTGTCCTCCGTTTGCCTTGTCCATAATGAGGGTGCACCACTGGGCACTATTCACCCTGGCATCCTCCACAAAGTCCCAGGTCCTTTCATCAGGGCTGCTCAGCACACCAGTTATTACCCTGGGCAGGAGAAGGAAGTCAAGGTAAAGGACAGCACAACAGAGAACAACCTGTTCAGGATGGAGCTCCATTCCCATGGGCTCCTAGGTGCAGCACGCAGCTGGCTCGGGAAGTGTCTCTGCACCATGTCTACACCAGAAGATGGCAGAGCCTTTAACTCCAGCCATGGCCATCAGAAGGGGAACATAAGGGCAGCCTTTCTGGATGACCACAGCCCATCTAGCCAAGGATCCAGCATTTGGCAATGGTCAGTTGCAGATGGAAGGAGATGTGAGCAGGGCAAGCACGTAAGGACACCTTCCCAGATCATGGTCCTCAACTCCAGCAATGCATCTCAGAGACTGTCATGGGAGCACTAGGTCTGTCTTGTGTGGTATTGTACAGTAAGTGTGTAGCAGCACACGCAGGGGCAGTGTGGCACCCCTCAGCCTGCCACAGCCTCCCCTCTGCACAGAAGCTCATCTGTCTCAATGCACCTGGGGGGCAGAAAGGAATGGGGATCTCTGCTCCACCTACTCGAGTCTGCATACTGGGAGGACTGGCCGCTACCTAAGCAGGATGCGATTTGTGCCAGACAATGTGGGAAGCTGGTTATGGGCAGAAAGAATGGAAAATGTTCGCTGCTGTTTCTGTTTAACTTTGGGACCTGATCCAGCTGAGATAATAACAGAAGAGTTCACTTTGCCATGTCAAATATGCAGGTACTTTGCAGTATTAAGAGCTGATGCCCTGTTCTTATAAAACTGGCCCCTGCTGATTATGGGAAGACGAAGTTGCCCATAAACAATGTTTTATTTCTTATTTAATGCAAATTCTTGGGCAAAAGGAGTCAATCAATTTTTCATAAAGTATAAAACAGAGATAAGTGCCTGGGATCATGTGTGAGTCCCCGTCAAACAGAACCGATAAGTCCGTGATACAGTACAGGGAGTGCTTTGCAAGTATTGTCCAAGTGACCTTTTCATTAGTTTGTCTTAAGCAGTTAATCACTTTTTTCCAGGATACAGACTATTTTAAGTCCCATTACATCATATATGCATTTTAAATATTATTTTTTCTTCCATGTCATGCCTAGGAGGATTTGATTGTTGCTTCCCCCATTTTGTTTTAACACGGTCCTCCCCATCTCGCTGAGTTTCCAATGGGGTCAGAGTTAAGGATCTTCCAGGCAAGAACTGAAAGCGCTTGTTTGCAATGAGAGTGTGATGGCTGAGGGGTAGGATGTGAAACTTTGCAAATTCAGAAGCCCTGCCAGGCCAGAAGCAGGGATCGCACCTCTCCAAAGGCAGCCATGTGATGGCAAGGGAACTACGGGGCCAGCGAGTGGAGTCATTTTCTGCCTGTGTGTGGGGTACCATAAACGGGAGAAACGCAGGCCTGAGCCAGTGCTCCTCAGCAGGGCTCCAGCTTCTGCAGAAAAATACTTGAAAATGATTTAGAGGAAAAAAATGTGTTTCAAAAGTGTTGCTGGCATGTTCTTGTTTCTGCCTTGTAAATCATTTCAAGCTCTCTGTGCCACTTAAGAGAAGAGAGGTACCAGCTGCTACCTGCCAGAGGAGACCAGAGGCTTTAAACAAAGATGTTTCTGGCCCTCGGTTAGCCCTCGCAATGGTGTACAAAACGTCTTGACAACACCTCTGGTGTATTCCCATTTCCCCTGTATTTGGATTCACTGATTTCACTACAACAGAGTCCCTGGTACAGAGATCAGCTTTGCATGGAGTTCACACGTTATTATTAGCCACAGCTGAAAGAACAATAATAAATCAACTTCATCCTTTCAGAGTTAAGGGTAAAACAGAGATGGCGCTATTTATAAACAAGGTTACAAAGGATAAAGCAATAACATGTTTTGTTGATATCCAGCAGTAACGTGTACTGCTAAGCCCTAGAAGCCGATGCCCAGCAAACTTCACCTCTCAAGACACGCTCATTTTTCTTTGCAGAAGGACGCTCCCACCGGGTTGTCCCTTTGCAGAGCCGCAGATGCCTGCTGCAGTGGGGATCACCCAGCTCCCTTCCCAGGGCATCCCTGTGCTGCTGCAGCAGATGGACCCTGGAGAACAGGGCTGACACCTGGACCAGGACGTCTTCCACATCTCTGAAACCTGGAGGCATAGGCTGTGGGTGGGAGTTCCTGTCTCTGACTTGGGCACACTTTCTGCTTTGCTTCAGTTGAACTTGCTGTGGGAGAGGTCATACTGGAAACCACATGAAAATATTTTGTGAAAATCAGAAAATGTGTGTGTGTGACAACAATCCAGCAAATCTCACTCATAATACCTGGGCTTCCCTTGACCAAAGTCCGTTTCCCAAACCTCCTGGAGGTCTAGACCTAGTGGGACAATTGCCTGTCATGGCCCCATCCAAAAAGGCTCCTCCAGCCACAGTGATCCCAGCCTGCCAATCTAGCGTGAATCCAGAGTGAGGAACCGAGGGCCTGGGCCACAAACGAGACTGTGTCGCATGGCTAGTTTGGCCCAATCTCATGACATCTATTCTGGTGCCCCTGCCACACTGTTGAGACTGGGATTGCTCCTGGGAACCTGCCACCTGGAATACCCCCAAGCCAAGGTCTCAAGGAGGCAAGCAGAGCAGAGAATTGTGCACGTGCCCACTCGCTCTTCATGCCTAGTGCTTCAAGAAGAGGAGGAGGCTTGTCCCAGCTACAGTCTGAAGGAGTCAGTCAACACACGACTGTGGGGCACTCACCTGCTAGAAGAGTTTTGGTAGGTGGAACAGAAAACAGACAAACAAAAAGGAAGAGGAACCTGCTTGCCCCTGTGCAAGGTTGGTAAGCACCTCAGATCTAGCTCCAGATGTGCTCCAGGAGGTGGGCTGTGGTGAAATGAGCTTTCCCTCAAGTCAGAGAAAAACCCACCAGAGCTGAAACTGCCCGTGTCCTTGTCAACCTTGGTCCTGGCTGCCACCATGCAAAGCCTGAGCTGGTCAAGCTACACTGTTGCTATAACCCCTGTAAAGCCAGAACAAGGAATTAAAGCAGTTCTAGATACTTCTAGAACCATGGCCTTCTGCCATTATTTTGTTAGAGTTCCAATATTTTTCCTTCCTTCTTATTAAGAACAGTTTTTCTTGATGTTCATATTATGTTCATGTTATGCAAATAATTTTGCACTTAAAAAAGCGCTTTTTCTGATAGCCCACCTCTCTTCCCCTTGCTGTTCATTCCCATGAGGATTTAGCCAAGAAAATCTGGGACAATTCTCTGGGCAGGAGTTTTATTCTGGGCTTCTGCTGCAATCTTAAAAGAAATATTTCCTTTTCCAGAAATGACTTTCACACCATTCTGATTTTCCTAGCTATAAGGATTCCAATTCCTTGGGTTTCAGACATGAATTTCGTTCCACAATCACAATAAGACATGACAGACGAAGTAAGGAAAACTGCTCCCCGTGGCGGCCTCAGCTGTGTCCAGCTCTGACGTGCTGGCTGTACACGGCAATCCCGGAGCAGGAGTGCCTACAGCAGAACCTCTCCTGCCATGATTTAGCCAACTTGCAGAGCGAGTGCAACTTAGGGGCACTTCAAAAACAGAAATGCTTTCTGAACATGCAGCGAGTCAGCTGAGTGTTATCGTCAGCTAAAGAGCCAAGTGCTGTTCGTAGCTACTTGATGAATTGTTCTCGATGGCTCCAGGAGCAGCTTGCCCAGCCAGCACCCCACAGGACTGGACCCTTGGTGCCTCCCAGCGCACAGACCTACCACTAAACCTACACGACACACCAGGAACATACGGACACGATCTCATACAGACTGTTGTGGCTGCTGCAAACACATGAAATGTAAATTGTGAAAGTGAAATTACGAGGGGAGCTAATCTCCACATTGTATTAGACAAAATACCAGCGTGCATGCAGATAAGCAGCAAGTGTGAAGTGTCCAGTGGGAGGAGGTTTCACATTCCGCCTGACTCAATGGAGCCTTAAAATAGCACTTCCCACTGCAATACTTTAAACAAAGACATCCAAGGGATTATTAATACCATGAGACTGAAAACAGTTTTATATATTCCAACATAGACAGGCAGAAAGGGAGTTTCACATGTTTAAGCCATGGACGGGTACACGTGAAGGCAGGCAGGGCAGGCAGCTCTGCCCCACTGAAATGCTTGTGCTGGGGAAGAGGAGCTTGGCCTGCAGCTGCCTGTATGTGCCTGTGGGATCTGCCAGCCTTTCTGCAGGCTGAGCAGAGGAGGAAGGGGACATGATGCTGAAACAGACACGTTGCTGCTCGTCAAAGCACTGGACAAAGTGATTCTGCTCGAAGGGAGGGCAGGGTGTACACTGTTGCCACACTGTACAAGCTACTGATCCATGTGGACCCTGTCAGCTGTAGCAGGGGTGACAACTTGGTGTCCCCTTGGACCAGGTGACAGGGTTGCATGCAGCCACTGCAGGTGACTGAGCAGAAGTTGCCCAGAGTGGTTGCAGAGTCTCCCTTCATGACGATCTCCAAAAACCACCTGGACAGGGGTGTCCCTTCTTGAGCAAGTGTGGGACCAGATGGCTGCAGACGTCCCTACCAACCTCAGCAAGCAGCAACTTGAGGTCTAGCCTGGAGACCCCACACAGCAGCCACGTCCAGGCTGGGCAGCATCCCCTCCTCTTGCAAGGGGTAGCATGGGCTGCCTAGGCAGCTGCCCAGCCCCTGAAGCTTCTGCCTGCCCTGTGCACAGCCATGCCTGCTCACTGGGACATACGCAGTGTGCTCTGCCAGAGCTCTCATCTACAGCCACCCCCTGCCCTGTGCCCTTCCGTGAAGGGCAGGGCAAGTTTGTCCCAATTTTTGCCTGTCTCTTACTGTCTCTGACCCCGTTCCCACCATTCCCTGGGCCTTCAGAGCGTCAGCTGCCATCAGCATGCACCAGAGGAGGTGCATGGGCAGCTGTGTGAGCAGAACGTTTGGTTGGTTTTCTATCTGTTGGAAGATGCTGTACAGAACACGCAGAGCCCTTACTAAACTAAGAGGCCCAAGAAATGTCTCAGTTTTCTGTATTTCTGCATCTACTTTCCTACGTGGCACAGGCAACACTGAACTAGAAGGTGCATTTGCACCATGAACATTTGCGTGGCCATGGACACCAGCGTCTGCCCAGCTTGCAGCAGGCCTGTCTGCAGCCACCCAGTAGGAGACAGATGGAAACTCATCAGAAATGTCACAGGATCACAGGGACTGTGAAAAACTGATACTCATCAAAAATGACCCACGCTGTGCTACATCCTTAGCCCTCAAGGAAGGAGAAAGGAAAACAGGGACTTTGCACATGTCCTGAACCAAATGGGCTGCTTTATGAGTAGCAGGCTTGTAAGATCAAGATGTGAACTGAAGAAGCAGAAAGGTCCCTTCATTCTCTGCTCTTCCAATCATGTGTCTTGTTCTTCCACCTCAGGTGGGTCATTCCTCTCCCATCTGCTAGCACAGCCACTTAGACGGAAAAACAGAGGTCGAGGGAAGGGTGCAGGTTAATAATATGTGCCAGAAATTAAAAAAAATACGTTTGTGTGTGTGTGTTCCAAGTTCTATATCTGTGTAAAAATATAAGCCAGATAGAGATTGTAACATGATGTCTTTCAAGCCTGAAAATTAATTCAGTCCAACAGTGGTTAGCAGTCTTTGCACTTAGGAAACTTTGAGCAATTAAATTTTAGTAAAAAAACAAAAACAAAAACATTTAAAAGTGAATTGAGATAATAATTAACAGACCAGAGACAGGATTTCTCATATCCCACTCCACAGCAATTAACAGCAATTGATTCATTGCCAAGAAGGAATTTATACACCCAAGCACAGCTCTGAACGAGCCCTTCTTACCTAGCACTTAGAACTTCTTGCAGCCAAGTGTGATGAGAGTGCACCTGACACAAACTCTGCACCCAACCAGCAGCTCAGCAGCTGCAGAACAACAGCAGCAACACGGCATGGGCAAATCTGTGTCGAAACGGGAATTTACAGGCACTGAAAGCTTTCCTACAGACTGCTTCATCTCAGCAAAACCTTCTGAGAACGGAATGGTCTCAGTGCTTCTGTGAACTCTTCTGATGTCCCGTGTGCTGCTTAGGGTTATGCTGCAGATGCAGCAGCAGGGCAGGTTCCCTTGTGCTCAATGTAATCCTGCTGTGCGTTCCTACTCCCACCCAAAGCGGTGCTGCTTGGACACCAACGTGTGCTTAGGGACCTAAATATTTAATCCAGCTGGGTTTTAAGTACCAGCTCCTGATGGAATATACTGATGGAACACTGACGTGGACCATGACTGTTAAGGACTGTCGAATCTGATGCAGGTACAGTAAGTCACAGACACACTGGTCACTGTCACAGAGATCAGCAAAGTTTCTGTACTGTGACTGATCTGCTCTTGTTCTTCAGTTTGCAGTGTTTGGGATAAGGAGTTTGGGCCCATAGTTCTGGTTAACATCTCATCCAAAAATATGAACAACAAGGATGTGCAATTATTTTTTCACAGGAAAATTTTGTTGTCAGGTTAAAATATCTGTTATTACCTTACAAGCATTCAGGATAGACAGTGTTGTAAACAGACAAGCAGAAAGTGATTTATCATAAACATACACTGAACCAAAACTTCCGCGCAGCTCTCCCTGCCATCCCTGACTGCAGAGCTGCTGACAGCAGCGGTACCTGCAGCCTTCGCTCAGTGCCTGCAGCCCTATGCAGCGCGGGGCCGACCTGCCCAGCACGCGGGTGCTTCAGGAACATCGCGCGGTGGCTGATCTTCCACAGCACACACTTCTTCCAGCCTGGATTCCTGATTGCGAGCACACTCCCGGGACGCAGTCCAAATCCAGGCCGAGCGAAATCCTAAACTGTCCATGAGACAGCATATGCAGAGCACCAGACTTACAGAAACCCCAGCGAGGTGTTTCCAAAGCAAACATCTTGTAGGCAGTGATAGGATCAGAGCTGGAGTTTTTGCTGGAGTCAACCTTTGTTATTTTCCTTATGGCAAATACTAATGAACTCAATGGTAAAATATGGCATTTCCCAAGCAGCAAGTCTCCCCCTGAGATGCACCATCTCTGTATGGGCCTGTCATCAGGCCTTCGCCTTTAATCACTCAACACATGTTTTCAATCCACATGTTCATGTGGTAATAACTTCGCTCTATTAGTTTTCATTTGTCAGACCAAAATGCCCTGTACGTTGGAGCATGCTGCAGGACATTGTCCAGGCAGGTTATTCTTAGCAACAAGTGAATTTACAAAGAAAAGGCAGATCTGCAGCTCAGCCTTTGCTTTAATCGCCTGCGCTGCTCCCACCACACCTGGCCTTCAGCCTCTGCTCCAGCCCCTTTCCATCCCAGCAGCTATTGTCAGCCACCCACTTTGCTCTGCCCTTTACATACACTACAACAAAAGGACAGTGAGACATTAAAGTAGAGCTTCTTTGGTCCTGGGAATTATCTTTCTGTCTCTTTCCTTTACATCCATGATCACAAGATTTAAGAAAGTCATGTGTCTTGGCAAATCCAGCTGAACTGAACTGTGGGTGCAAAGGGCAGAGAATGGTCCATGAGCTGCTGCCTGCTGCTGGGTCTGCTCAGTGCTCTCCCATGGGCCATTCACTGGCCCAAAAAGCTGCTAAAGGAGATATAGCTTCTCCAAAAATAAAGGCAGGAGGAGCCTGACACTGAGTTCTCAGGAGCCAGGTGGCATGCTGTGGAATAGTAGCCCTGTCATCCATCCCAGGTAGCTATGGTCTGCTTCTACCACTGCAAGCCAGGGAAGTGCAGTTTGAAGCACTGCTTGTTTATCAGGTAGTAGAAAACTCCTGAGGCAACTGCAAAGTGAAGATTACTCAAAGCACTCTCAGAAAGCAGCATCAGTGAGAGCGATACACACATGAAATGGCTCCCTTCAGGACACTGCATTTCTGAGATTCAGCAGGCTCACACTACTGCTCTGAGCTCTGCATCCTCCCTTTCAGATCCTCCATAAGACTGAACCCACTGCATCTTCTGAGCAGAAGGTGGTCCTGAAGCTGACATCCCCACACAGAAAACAGTTTATCTGCCCAATAAATTACTGGTAAGACAGTTGTTTCATAATGGCTATGGTTTCTAATTGCTCTGTGCTGATCACAGATATCAACCATATTTTCCAAAAGGCTATTAAGGCCTATATATGGTAAGAATATCATTGGGCTAGCATATTTGTTTTGTTTTGCTAGAATCAGATAGCTAGGGGCTGTCACTGACTCCAGAGGGGTGGAGAAAGATCACTGCAGAGGGTAATATTTCTGAAATTATGGAGCCTATGAGCTTGAGTATGAGGAAGTTATGTTTCCTTCTAAAATAATAAATGTTGGGGAGAAAGAGGTGAGTAAGAAACAGCAGCAAAAAGGCCAGAGACCATAAAAAAAAAGCCGAAGAAGTACTGCACAGCTTTTTAAAAAACCTGAAAGATGAAAAACAATTAATGGAAGTTATTGATTCCAGTAATATTTCCCACAATATCCTTTGCCTGTACCATTAGCTACAGGATCTTTTGGGTCTCGGTCAAGGAAGGATGCCTTCCAGCACACAGAGTGTTAATAGGCATTGGCCACATCAGCTTAGCTGTAACCAGTCCTCTCCTTCACAAGTGCTAAATGCTATTCATCATGACATACATTATTATACCATAAGTTGCACCAAGAGCAGCTTGCAGTTCTGCAGCATCATTGTTGCTAAGGGGAGACTGAAGGATCTGAACTATTCATGCAGGAAGAAGCAATTGCCAAAGTGCAGTTCCCCTGCTTCACCCTGCACACAGCAGGGGCTAGAGCTGCTGCTCACACTGCAGGATTGTCTCAATGAAACAGTACATCTGCAGTGATCAACAACACCTCTCCGAGGCACCATAGGGGCATTTGGGTGCAGTCTCCCACTCATGTGCAGTAGGGGAGGGAAAAAATGAGAGTGTCCTCTGTGCTGAGTTTCTCAATGAGTGCAAGGGTAGGGATGCTAGGAGCAGTGGCTGGGTGATTAACAGGCTCAGTATCAGTCAGAGGTCCTGGACCTCCTCTGGCAACTGAAATCCACACCGTCCCTGCACCGTTATAGCTAACGTGAGCAAGGCAGAACTGCTCCACTAGAGCCCCTGTGTGTTCCTTCCGACCTTCCAGGTGACACCTGGCAGGTTCCCAGTGGCCATGGATGTTTAACAGTATGATTAGGAAGGCAGGTAGGTAGGAGCAGCAGCTATTTCTTTTCAGTGTGCACATCCTTACTTGGAAGATTTTGCTCAGTGCTCAGAGTACTCTGGGGAACATGCTATGGGTTTTAACTTCCTTCCACCTTCTTATTCTTGAGCTTTTCAGAGATGGCTGTCAGAAGGCACTGCTGCAATAGCCATGCATTTCAAGGTGGTTGCCAGGTATCAAACAAAAATATTGTTAAATTGAAGGAATCGTAATTTTGATTTGTTTTAAACTTCTCACTGCTGACTTGCATGAGCAGAAGTACAAATTACAGAATGAAAGTCTATCTGTATTGTTTAAACTAATCATCTGCCTCGACTCTCCATTCCTGAATGAAAACTTGAATCAGTCCATCTTGGAAACACAATATATGCTGTCAGAATAAATATTTCTCTTTACTAAAGGGGACTCAGAGTGCACGTATGCAAACAAATGTCTCTCTGAAGTAAATCCCTTAATCTACATATTGTCATAGCATTACATCAAACCACAGTGATGTAAATCTTTCTCTGTACTGTCTCTGACATTAAAAAATGGAATAAAGGCTTTGTCCCTTGTTTGTTAAGAATTTTCTTATAAGGACACATAATCCCACCCTATTATTTTCTGAGTCGCAATTATACATAACAGTCTTTACATAATGATGTTTAGCTTCCATGTTTGATGAAAGCTGAGATGTAGCTTTGAATAAGACTAGAATACTTTATGGATTCCAAAACACCAACTGATCCTCTACAAACCTATGTCTACCAATTGCCCATAGCTGCTTTTCCGTTTGCCAGGAAAGGTCAAAAGAGAGTGAAGATACTACGATACTTTTGACTATGCATTAAAAGTACCAGGAAGTGCTTATTTCAACAATCATCAATTCAGCCCATTTCCCAAGGGGATTTCTGATTTGTTTTTGAGCAGTAGCTGACTAGTGGAGTCCCTCACCATGGAAATGAAATCTCTAGGCCAACTGTTCCTTCTCCGCTCCTCTCTCTTTTGGTCTCAGATGACACTGTAATAAAAAAGATGCCTTGGCTCCTCAGGAATAGCTGATTCACCAGATCCAAGAGCATGTGCACCACAGCCCTCTGCAGCGAGCTATTCCTTGGCCCAGGGAGGATGCTTCTTCGGGCATCTCTTCTGGAGGTCCCATACTACAATACCTGACAGACATTGTGGTGGCTTTGTAGTAAGGATATAGAAAGACATACTCTGAGGAGGTTCTTCTTTCCAGAGAGACATCTTCATCTTTCTGGTTTGTTTGCTCAGACAGACAAGAACTAGAGAAGTCCCTTCTTTGGCTGGGTTCACTGCCACATCGTTACTCACAGTGGCAGCACATCAGCTGGGTTTTGGCTTATGCCTGCACGGTGTGTTAGCTTGGAATAAAACCAGGCTGTTGACCCACCATAGAATCATGGAATCATAGAATCTCCGAGGTTGGAAAAGACCTCAAAGATCATCCAGTTCAACCGTCCACCTACCACCAATATTTCCAACTGAACCATGTCCCTCAGTACAACATCTAAACATTTCTTGAAGATCTCGGGGGACAATGACTCTATCACAGTCCAGAGAGGTTTCAGAACAGGTGCCTGAAGTGACATTAATGGAAACTGCACCTTGGTTTCACTTCTCTGTTGTATTTTACACAAGGGGAGATATCCATGTGTTTGTGTCAGAAGCTTGTACTGGCAGGGGGAATTGGAATGATACAGAGTCAGGGACAGAGACAAGAAATGACTTCGCTATGCTGCTGGTAACCAATGGAAGATGTGGGAACAGTACCCCGAACTGCCCAGTGTGAAGGAACCTTCAATGCTCTCTTTGGGAAGAACTGGTTGGGGTTCATTTGTTTTGGAAGCAAAGAGAAGCAGCAGTGTGCCATGACACAGCCTGTTCTGCCCTCAGCCTGGCAGGCTCCTGCTGGCAGCCGCTGCACGTTGGGCCAATACAGGCAGCATCGCCTCTGGAAAATGCAGAGAAAATCTCTGCAGATGGCTCTGTGAAGCGGTCATTTTATTTCATTCTTTCATGCTCCCCATGAAATCAAAGTAACACATTTCTTTGCAGTGCGGGCCTTTGTCACATAACAGCAATTTTCCCCCAGCAATTCTTATAGTTTGAGATAGAAGAAAATATATATACACAGTTGCAGACATAATGAAATCAGAGCCTTCTCATACCGTAACAAATATTCTTCTGGCGACGGACCGGGGAAAGGAACATGAGAAGGAGATCAAACCACCTATCAGCACTATTAGTAACCTCACAGCAGTGTGCTGCGCCGTACAGAAGTACATACACAGAACAAAGCCCCCAGCAGGGATGTTTTATCTCCAAAAGGGAGTTGGTTTCTATTCATGTTGCTGCAAAGTGGCTTTTCCACTGGACAGACTTCTTGCCAGCAGCTCTTGCAGGTCCAGCTGCAGCTCACGGCCCAGCAGGCCTGCTGGAGACTGTCTCCACATTGCTTGCTGCTCCTGTCTATAAATAACGTTTCAGATGCCCAGGCCGCAGAGTCACGCTGTAGGAAAGGTCAGGCACAACCGTCACTGCCCGAAGGGATCGCTCTCCACAACTGCCCCACTGCTGAGGCTCATTTTTGGGCTGCAGCCAACTCTCTGGGCCTTATCAGGCCTGGATCGCACTGGGAATTTTCTGACGAAACAATTTTATTGGAAAATGCTGATTCATAGACATCAAAATGTTTCATGGAAATGCACAAGTTTTTATTAATTTACAAGGAAACCCAGACATTATTTTGATGCACTAGTGACTGGTAGGATGCCAGGGTATCCCATGGCTGCCAGTGTCTGCTTGCAGGACAGCTGTGTCCTTTAGGCTGCTTCAAGCACAGGAGCCTGACCTCTGCAAAGGCCTCTGATAGCCTCGCTCGGGTCTGGCTCCTGACAACCCTTAAACCTCAGTAGGAGATGGGTTGTAGGGGCTTGGGGCTCCATGTGGAAAAGTCCTGGGGCCACTGCATGCTAAGGGGCTGTCGGCTGTCCCTACCCTTTCTCCTCAGAAAGCAGGACAAACTGTCTGGATTCTTTGTAGAAGTATGGATGGAATTTTTTTTTTTTCCATAAAGGCAATAAACCAAGGTCCTTGGCGCAGACCTCTTGCACTGGACAAACCACTTTCATCACCTCAGGGCTTTCCTGGAGCAGGAGCTATTCTGCACCCCTCAGCCTGCCCCAACAGCCTGCCCCAACATCCCTACCCACAACCTCCCTCCATGCTTTCTGGTTTGCTTGTAAACATCATGAATTTGTGACTCTAGTGATACACAGATACCACCAATGAGTCCACTGCCTTGTCTTGAAGCCAGCTGGGACTGGTCCATCTATGATCAAAGGTTATCCAGAAATACGCTGTCACCAACTTCTCAAAGTTCCTCTCCTCTCCTCTCCTCTCCTCTCCTCTCCTCTCCTCTCCTCTCC